>NC_043968.1:6307153-6424653 GCF_902148855.1 Sphaeramia orbicularis
ACAGACGGCACATTCAGTAAGAATATAAAACCACAGCAAACCTGAGTACAGACAAATGGAACACAAGAGCAAACCTCAGACTGTCCACTATCCATTAGAAGTATAAAAACAGATGTGTTGGCTGTTGAACATCTACTCAGCGTGTTCCGTCTGCAGGTTTGGACGCATGAACATGAAATCTACCATCAGAGCAGACAGTAAACATAAGCACAGTTCTGTCAGTGTTTAGAATTAGTGTAAATTTAAAGAGCAACAAAGAAAACGACATGTAACGCACTTTCAAAACACAAGGATTTCAAGCAGAATTTCTGAGCTGATTTATCCCACATGTGCACATTAACTAAGACTTTTTTTTCCCATAATGCTTTATTCCATACAGTGCTTTCTATAAATATGAGTCCAGTCTGAACAAAGGGCCAGTGATGTGAGCGGTGGGAGGCAGCAGACCGTCAGCCGGTCAAATGATAAATGAACGACAGGGAAATAACGAGTTAACAGCAAACTGTAAAGTCCCGGTATTTCAGTCCACTTTGTCCCACATACTGATACAATGTCCCACATCCAGATTCTGGAGAGAAAGCACGAGTTTAAGCAGATTAATGTTAGTTTATATTAAAATATGTCCTAAAATTTAACTCCAATTTCTGCCCAAACCTCCACTGTCGACCAAAACCATCTACTGATCTGAACTGTTTAACACCTGCTGAGCCACTAATCCTATAAATACATGGAAATAACTGGTGTCAAATACAGTTCTTACTCTTTTCATGGTCATCAGATATGACCATATTTGGACATTTAGAGGCTCTGTAGTTACCATGGAAACACTGTCATCTTCTCCAACATTGATTCCCCAGTAAAACCCATGGAGTTGGATCAATGACAGTGGATGGAGACAATAATAAATAAAATAAATATTATAATAATATTACATTATACCCATAAATAATGACAACTTCAATTTTTTTCCTTTGTTTTAGTGCAAAAAATAACATGAAATTATGAAAATATTGATACTTATCCTGTACCAATAAAATGTGACTAACCTGAACAAATGTGTCCAACCTGAAATGTCTGTATTAAATTCAGTCCAGTTTGAACTCTTTTCTTCCTGTTCTCAGTGTTTAGTGTCTTTGGAGATCTGATCCAGAATGCACATGGACTAATGAGAAGTGGAGGAAGAAGACTGGGAAGACTCTTATTTTTCTGAAGAAATGTCAGTTTTTTCAGGTTATTCACATCTTTTTTTGTTTGGATAGTTTATAAAAGTAAGTATTTTCATAATTTAATGGGTTTTTTTTGCACTAAAACAAAGACAAAAATTGTCAGTTGTCATTATTTATAGGATATCTTATCTTACTATCTTCAATTAAGTAAAAAAAAATCTTGAATTAAGCCACACACGCAAAAAAAAATCTCAAATATAGCAAAAATCTTAAATTAAGCAAAAAAAAAAAATCTTCAATTAAGTTAAAAAAAAAAATCTTCAATTAAGTTAAAAAAATCTTGAATTGAGCCCCAAAAAATCTCAAATTTAGCAAAAATCTTGAATTAAGCAAAAAAAAAAATCTTCAAGTTAAAAAAAAAAAAATCTTCAATTAAGTTAAAAAAATCTTGAATTGAGCCCCAAAAAATCTCAAATTTAGCAAAAAAAAAAAAATCTTGAATTGAGCAAAAAATCTTGAATTAGGCCAAAAAAAAAAAAAATCTTCAATTAAGCAAAAAAAAAGTCAAATTTAGCCAAAAACCTTGAATTAAAAACTTCAGATTTTTTTCTTTGTTTTAGTACAAAAAAATCACATTAAATTCTGAAACTCTTTCCATTTCCAAACTCTCCTGTACCAATAAAATGTGACTAACCTGAACAAATGTGTCCAACCTGAAATGTCTGTATTAAATTCAGTCCAGTTTGAACTCTTTTCTTCCTGTTCCTCAGTGTTTAGTGTCTTTGGAGATCTGATCCAGAATGCACATGGACTAATGAGAAGTGGAGGAAGAAGACTGAGAAAACTCTTATTTTTCTGAAGAAATGTCAGTTTTTTCAGGTTATTCACATCTTTTTTTGTTTGGATAGTTTATAAAAGTAAGTATTTTCATAATTTAATGGGGTTTTTTGCACTAAAACAAAGACAAAAATTGTCAGTTGTCATTATTTATAGGATATCTTATCTTACTATCTTCAATTAAGTAAAAAAAAAATCTTGAATTAAGCCACACATGCAAAAAAAAATCTCAAATATAGCAAAAATCTTAAATTAAGCAAAAAAAGAAATCTTCAATTAAGTTAAAAAAAAAAATCTTCAATTAAGTTAAAAAAATCTTGAATTGAGCCCCAAAAAATCTCAAATTTAGCAAAAAAAAAAAAAAAAAATCTTGAATTGAGCAAAAAATCTTGAATTAGGCCAAAAAAAAAAAATCTTCAATTAAGCAAAAAAAATGTCAAATTTAGCCAAAAACCTTGAATTAAAAACTTCAGATTTTTTTCTTTGTTTTAGTACAAAAAAAATCACATTAAATTCTGAAACTCTTTCCATTTCCAAACTCTCCTGTACCAATAAACTGTGACTAACCTGAACAAATGTGTCCAACCTGAAATGTCTGTATTAAATTCAGTCCAGTTTGAACTCTTTTCTTCCTGTTCTCAGTGTTTAGTGTCTTTGGAGATCTGATCCAGAATGCACATGGACTAATGAGAAGTGGAGGAAGAAGACTGAGAAAACTCTTATTTTTCTGAAGAAATGTCAGTTTTTTCAGGTTATTCACATCTTTTTTTGTTTGGATAGTTTATAAAAGTAAGTATTTTCATAATTTAATGGGGTTTTTTTGCACTAAAACAAAGACAAAAATTGTCAGTTGTCATTATTTATAGGATATCTTATCTTACTATCTTCAATTAAGTAAAAAAAAAATCTTGAATTAAGCCACACACGCAAAAAAAAATCTCAAATATAGCAAAAATCTTGAATTAAGCAAAAAAAAAAAATCTTCAATTAAATTAAAAAAAAAATCTTCAATTAAGTTAAAAAAATCTTGAATTGAGCCCCAAAAAATCTCAAATTTAGCAAAAAAAAAAAAAAATCTTGAATTGAGCAAAAAATCTTGAATTAGGCCAAAAAAAAAAAAAAATCTTCAATTAAGCAAAAAAAAAGTCAAATTTAGCCAAAAACCTTGAATTAAAAACTTCAGATTTTTTTCTTTGTTTTAGTACAAAAAAAATCACATTAAATTCTGAAACTCTTTCCATTTCCAAACTCTCCTGTACCAATAAACTGTGACTAACCTGAACAAATGTGTCCAACCTGAAATGTCTGTATTAAATTCAGTCCAGTTTGAACTCTTTTCTTCCTGTTCCTCAGTGTTTAGTGTCTTTGGAGATCTGATCCAGAATGCACATGGACTAATGAGAAGTGGAGGAAGAAGACTGAGAAAACTCTTATTTTTCTGAAGAAATGTCAGTTTTTTCAGGTTATTCACATCTTTTTTTGTTTGGATAGTTTATAAAAGTAAGTATTTTCATAATTTAATGGGGGTTTTTTGCACTAAAACAAAGACAAAAATTGTCAGTTGTCATTATTTATAGGATATCTTATCTTACTATCTTCAATTAAGTAAAAAAAAAATCTTGAATTAAGCCACACATGCAAAAAAAAATCTCAAATATAGCAAAAATCTTAAATTAAGCAAAAAAAGAAATCTTCAATTAAGTTAAAAAAAAAAATCTTCAATTAAGTTAAAAAAATCTTGAATTGAGCCCCAAAAAATCTCAAATTTAGCAAAAAAAAAAAAAAAAAAATCTTGAATTGAGCAAAAAATCTTGAATTAGGCCAAAAAAAAAAAATCTTCAATTAAGCAAAAAAAATGTCAAATTTAGCCAAAAACCTTGAATTAAAAACTTCAGATTTTTTTCTTTGTTTTAGTACAAAAAAAATCACATTAAATTCTGAAACTCTTTCCATTTCCAAACTCTCCTGTACCAATAAACTGTGACTAACCTGAACAAATGTGTCCAACCTGAAATGTCTGTATTAAATTCAGTCCAGTTTGAACTCTTTTCTTCCTGTTCTCAGTGTTTAGTGTCTTTGGAGATCTGATCCAGAATGCACATGGACTAATGAGAAGTGGAGGAAGAAGACTGAGAAAACTCTTATTTTTCTGAAGAAATGTCAGTTTTTTCAGGTTATTCACATCTTTTTTTGTTTGGATAGTTTATAAAAGTAAGTATTTTCATAATTTAATGGGGTTTTTTTGCACTAAAACAAAGACAAAAATTGTCAGTTGTCATTATTTATAGGATATCTTATCTTACTATCTTCAATTAAGTAAAAAAAAAATCTTGAATTAAGCCACACACGCAAAAAAAAAATCTCAAATATAGCAAAAATCTTGAATTAAGCAAAAAAAAAAAATCTTCAATTAAATTAAAAAAAAAATCTTCAATTAAGTTAAAAAAATCTTGAATTGAGCCCCAAAAAATCTCAAATTTAGCAAAAAAAAAAAAAAAAATCTTGAATTGAGCAAAAAATCTTGAATTAGGCCAAAAAAAAAAAAAAATCTTCAATTAAGCAAAAAAAAAGTCAAATTTAGCCAAAAACCTTGAATTAAAAACTTCAGATTTTTTTCTTTTAGTACAAAAAAAATCACATTAAATTCTGAAACTCTTTCCATTTCCAAACTCTCCTGTACCAATAAAATGTGACTAACCTGAACAAATGTGTCCAACCTGAAATGTCTGTATTAAATTCAGTCCAGTTTGAACTCTTTTCTTCCTGTTCCTCAGTGTTTAGTGTCTTTGGAGATCTGATCCAGAATGCACATGGACTAATGAGAAGTGGAGGAAGAAGACTGAGAAAACTCTTATTTTTCTGAAGAAATGTCAGTTTTTTCAGGTTATTCACATCTTTTTTTGTTTGGATAGTTTATAAAAGTAAGTATTTTCATAATTTAATGGGGGTTTTTTGCACTAAAACAAAGACAAAAATTGTCAGTTGTCATTATTTATAGGATATCTTATCTTACTATCTTCAATTAAGTAAAAAAAAAATCTTGAATTAAGCCACACATGCAAAAAAAAATCTCAAATATAGCAAAAATCTTAAATTAAGCAAAAAAAGAAATCTTCAATTAAGTTAAAAAAAAAAAATCTTCAATTAAGTTAAAAAAATCTTGAATTGAGCCCCAAAAAATCTCAAATTTAGCAAAAAAAAAAAAAAAAATCTTGAATTGAGCAAAAAATCTTGAATTAGGCCAAAAAAAAAAAATCTTCAATTAAGCAAAAAAAATGTCAAATTTAGCCAAAAACCTTGAATTAAAAACTTCAGATTTTTTTCTTTGTTTTAGTACAAAAAAAATCACATTAAATTCTGAAACTCTTTCCATTTCCAAACTCTCCTGTACCAATAAAATGTGACTAACCTGAACAAATGTGTCCAACCTGAAATGTCTGTATTAAATTCAGTCCAGTTTGAACTCTTTTCTTCCTGTTCTCAGTGTTTAGTGTCTTTGGAGATCTGATCCAGAATGCACATGGACTAATGAGAAGTGGAGGAAGAAGACTGAGAAAACTCTTATTTTTCTGAAGAAATGTCAGTTTTTTCAGGTTATTCACATCTTTTTTTGTTTGGATAGTTTATAAAAGTAAGTATTTTCATAATTTAATGGGGTTTTTTTGCACTAAAACAAAGACAAAAATTGTCAGTTGTCATTATTTATAGGATATCTTATCTTACTATCTTCAATTAAGTAAAAAAAAAATCTTGAATTAAGCCACACACGCAAAAAAAAATCTCAAATATAGCAAAAATCTTGAATTAAGCAAAAAAAAAAAAATCTTCAATTAAATTAAAAAAAAAATCTTCAATTAAGTTAAAAAAATCTTGAATTGAGCCCCAAAAAATCTCAAATTTAGCAAAAAAAAAAAAAAAAAAATCTTGAATTGAGCAAAAAATCTTGAATTAGGCCAAAAAAAAAAAAAATCTTCAATTAAGCAAAAAAAATGTCAAATTTAGCCAAAAACCTTGAATTAAAAACTTCAGATTTTTTTCTTTGTTTTAGTACAAAAAAAATCACATTAAATTCTGAAACTCTTTCCATTTCCAAACTCTCCTGTACCAATAAAATGTGACTAACCTGAACAAATGTGTCCAACCTGAAATGTCTGTATTAAATTCAGTCCAGTTTGAACTCTTTTCTTCCTGTTCTCAGTGTTTAGTGTCTTTGGAGATCTGATCCAGAATGCACATGGACTAATGAGAAGTGGAGGAAGAAGACTGAGAAAACTCTTATTTTTCTGAAGAAATGTCAGTTTTTTCAGGTTATTCACATCTTTTTTGTTTGGATAGTTTATAAAAGTATTTTCATAATTTCGTGTTTTTTTTTTAAACCAAAACACAGACATAAATGTGCAGTTGTCATTCTTTCTGGGTTCTTCTGTTCTTATTTTCCTGGTTGGGTCCACTGCAGATCAGATCAGACTGAATGTGGAACCAGAAAGAACAGGAGTTGGAGAACCCTGACTTAGACAGTTATGCTATGAGGCTAACGACATGTCATTTTTCTTTCTTTCTTTTTTCCTTTTATTTGATTTTCTCATTTTACACTCACTCGTTTGGGAATCGTCTGCTCAGCCTGAGAATCCACAGACCAGATTTAGATGAAAAACCGTGTTCATCTGTTGTCGGTCGTTGATCGCTGAGGCCCCAGACCACCTGTTGAGAAACCCTCAAAGATGGAACAGAAACAGGAGTTAAAGCCACATGTCCCAGACCGGCCTGAGCTGCGGTGACAGACCCAGCCTCTGGAGGACCACAAACAAAAGAAGAACTCAACACAAACCCAAGGACGCCGTTACACTTACCCGTCTGATGGTCCCATGATGAGGGGCCGCCGGGGTCTGGCCTCCAGCAACGGGGGAACCGGTCTTTTTTTTTTTTTTTTTTTACGCAACCTGGCCTTGTGGTGGGATTCCCCCCGGCTCAGTGCTGGGACATCTGCCGGAAGGAGGTGAGCCACAGTGGGGATGTGCTGCTGGTGTCTGTCTGTGCAGCAGAGTGAAGAAGCCACAGGCCAGGGCTGCAGCCCAACCGCCGGCCAGGGCCTCAACAGTCTGCACACACACACCACATACACACATATACACACATCTACACATATACATATATGTATATATACACGGGTGCTTTTATGAAACTGGTCCTGAAAACAGGATAGAGGACCTAAAACTTCAAACCACATGTAGACTAATGTTATGAAGCAGGTTTGGAAACACTTTGGATCCATTTTAAAACATAAATACTGAGATAAAAGAGAAACTATTTTTCAGATAAAACACATTTTTAGATGATTTTACATTACATTTAATACAAAAATCTGTATGTAACAAGGTCAAAAAGGACACGAAAATTATATGCAACTATTTTTTTTAATATCTCTATTCTCTCACAGGTGCATTTTGGGAATCAAATATGACCACTGTTGCAAAATCATTTGCGACTTATATGCCTTTAACTGGGCAGGTTCTGTATGTAACACCAGTGGACACGATGGGTTACATAGAAAACCTGGAATGAGACTGAGATTGATGAAAAACCCACATGTGGATTAGAAAAACCACTAGGATCCACCCAGTGAACACAGTGTCTTTATTTATAGTCTATAGAAGAGCATTTACACATGCTTTCAGATCGAATGCACTGACACCTACAGGTAGTTTTTCACGTCCCAGTTTGGTCCTATTTTTGGCCCCAATATTTTATTACAAATTCATTAATTAAGGGATGGATCAGAGCAAGAGGATAATTTTTTTTGCATTTGTAAAACAGTGTCAATTCATATTTTATGTCTATTTTTATTTTATTCTTATTTTACTTTGTATTTATTTCGTTCCAGGACAGTGTGTAGAAGAACAAGATGCATGCGCCAGACTTCACAGAAAAGCTCATTTCCTTCTGTTGTCCTGGACAAACGACTAACATAACAAAACATCACATAGATTACAAAGAACTAATACACTAGTTTTCTTTTGTAATTTTATTTTCTGACATATTGCCTTTTTTTTTTTTTTTTTTTTTTGCCTTTTCTGTTATTGAGTTCTAGCCTTAAAAATGGGTCCCATTATAAACCCATGGGGATTTTTTTACACTTCAGAAATGCATAAAAAATTCAAAAATCAATATTTCCCAATTCTTTGAAAAAAACCTGGTTGACCTTCCCCCAAAGATGTTCCACAACAAATATCAAGTCACTCTGACTGTTTTGGAAAAGAAGATTCTTGAAAAATTGTTAAAGGATGACATCTGACACCAATATTCCATCAGAGCCTTCGGCCGTTGGACTAAAAAAAACCCACTACATGTACTTTAATATAAAGTGACAGCACTGACTCCATAAAAACGCTGCAGCAGCAGAAGCATGTGTTCATGTGAACTTTTATTTCCCACTGTGTGATGGACGGTCCCACACGGAAAGAGTTGAACTGTACTAAAATAACAGCAGGTCATCTTCTCTATGGCTGCTTCATGTACAAACATTTTCACGTACAATCTGAGGCTTCGTCTCCGTTCACAGAAATCAGGACTAAAATCACAAAGTCATAAAGAAAAGGCAACTGAGAGGAAACAAAGAGTCCAGGGTTTGTTTACCGACGACCGTTTCCGTCGGCGACGACTGGAGTCTGACCAGAGCTGAGCAGGTACGGCAACAAGTACCACAAAATCACACACAGGGCCACAGGTACCAGGGTGACAAGTACCAAGGCCACAGGTACCAGGGTGACAAGTACCAGGGCCACGGGTACCAGGGTGACAAGTACCAAGGCCACAGGTACCAGGGTGACAAGTACCAAGGCCACAGGTACCAGGGTGACAAGTACCAGGGCCACGGGTACCAGGGTGACAAGTACCAAGGCCACAGGTACCAGGGTGACAAGTACCAAGGCCACAGGTACCAGGGTGACAAGTACCAAGGCCACAGGTACCAGGGTGACAAGTACCAGGGCCATGGGTACCAGGGTGACAAGTACCAAGGCCACAGGTACCAGGGTGACAAGTACCAGGGCCATGGGTACCAGGGCCACAGGTACCAGGGCCACAGGTACCAGGGTGACAAGTACCAAGGCCACAGGTACCAGGGTGACAAGTACCAGGGCCATGGGTACCAGGGTGACAAGTACCAAGGCCACAGGTACCAGGGTGACAAGTACCAGGGCCATGGGTACCAGGGCCACAGGTACCAGGGCCACAGGTACCAGGGTGACAAGTACCAGGGCATGGGTACCAGGGCCACAGGTACCAGGGCCACAGGTACCAGGGTGACAAGTACCAGGGCCAGGGGTACCAGGATGACAGGTACCAGGGCCTACAGGTACCAGGGCATAAAGTACTGGGTCCATTTAGGAGGAAAAAGCATCTGAACCAGTCGATGGAATAAAAACTCCAGTCATACATTTATGAGAAAAACAACCATGTTCTCTGAGATAATGGAGTCATAATCGTATAAGACAAAGTTCACAAGTTTCCGAGAAAAAAAAAATCCATCTTTATGTTCATTAGGTCAGAAATAGAGCTGTATGTTATTAGAATAAAGCAGAAAGTTTATGGTTCTCAAGGAGGAAATTTATATTTTATTAAGGAGATTCATAAAAAAAATAAAAGAAACCCTCACTAATCTCTGAGATGAAGTCCTAGAAAAAGAAAAAAAAAACATAAAAATGCTTCAACATTAATGCCATCCTGATTAGAATAAAGCAGTTTATGAGGAAAAGGCTTCCAAATTCACATTTATTGATTAGATTTGTGTAAAAACAAACGTTCTCTGAGATAATGGAGTCATAATTGTATAAGACAAAGCCACAAGTTTACGAGAAAAAAAAAATCCATCTTCATGTTCATTAGGTCAGAATTAGAGCTGTATGTTATTAGAATAAAGCAGTAAGTTTATAGTTCTCAAGGAGGAAATTTATATTTTATTAATGAGATTTATAAAAAAAAACAAAAACAAAACTCGCTAATCTCTGAGATGATGAAGTCCTAGAAAAAACAAAACAAAACTGCTCCAACATTAATGTCATCCTGATTAGAATAAAGCAGTTTATGAGGAAAAGGCTTCCAAATTCACATGTATTGATTAGATTTGTGTAAAAAAATAAAAAAAATTAATTAAAAAAAACCCTTGCTATTCTCTGACATTATAAAGTCCTAGAAAAACAAAGAAAAACAGAAAAATGCTGAAATTCTCTGACATTAAGGTCAAGTTATGAGGAAATTAAACAGAATCAGTGCATTAGATTCTCATATATTTATGACTTTTACCCTCTTATTATCTCACTGCTGTTCATTTTCAAACCTAGAACGGCCCTAGTACAGTCATGAATTGTAGAAATAATATGGAATATGTCGACATTTTCTAGTGTTAAAGGACCACTAAGAACTTTGTAAAGTTTTCACCTTTAAATGTTATTATTGGCACCAATTTAAACCAATCACAAATCTTGGACAAAAACTCCCATTAATCATTTTATCCTCATGAAATTCATCATCATCATTATGAGGAGTTTGAATTATCTGTGCATGTGAAATCTGACCGAACAAATTAGAGTTTTTATTGAAAAAACTTGGTCACCTCTTATTCAATATCTCACATCTCTAACTGGACGGAGGGGTATGGGTGGATGGTGGTGGTGGGGGGGTATTTTTATACATCTTTGTTTTTATTTTAATGTATTTTTTCCTCATTTGTGTTTTGCACCTCATGTTTACATCTGTTCTTCATACACTAGAAACAAAAAGTTAAGGATATTTTTAATTTTTGGGCTATTTCTTTTCATTTAGAATTCTTGCACAGTGCTTTTTACTTTTTTAATTGAAACTCATTTTTTTTAATGACCAGACAGTTTTATTTAGAAATGGCAAAAATTACAAAAAAAAAGAAAAGAAATATCCTCAACTTTTTTGTTTGTAGTGTATATTGTTATAAGTTCAAAGAAAACAATAAGAGTGCATTATGTAAAAATTGGGAATCGGATACAACAATTTCATGTTTAAGTTGCATGTTTCTTTTAGTGGATTTGAAAACGGAAAATAAAAGAAGACCTTGATAAAAAAAAAAATTTAAAAAAAAACTCTGAAAAGCTGCTTTAACGGACTCTGATTGGCCTCTTTAATCTAATGCAGTAATTAAATCCATCCGCTTACATTAAACCCATTGAACTGAACAGGGAATGACTTCATCTGAGAGCTTAGTGGTCCTTTTTATGCAACACATTATTTAATAATTACATCCTCCTGATATCAGAATAATTGAGTCCTATGGAAATTAAAGGGTCCTACTGATATATAATCACAGTGTTTTTAGAGGAGACACAAGTTAAAACGCTATTGAAGGCAACATTAATATTAGTATTTACGACCCCTTCATCTGGGATTCATTCGGTTACAGGTTCATGCAGACGCAGACCGGTGGCTTTAGATGATGTGTTAATATGTTACAACGTTCTGCTGTGTCACTTGTCACAGCGTCGCAGACCTTCATGAACTGATGATGGCTCTGGATTTGTTCACTAGTCCAGGAAGCTACCGTTTGTGACAAACTTGAATCCACGGGTGTCAAACATGCGGCCCGGGGGCCAAAACCGGCCCGCCAAAGGGTCCGATCCGGCCCCTGGGATGAACTTGCAAAGTGCAAGTTAGGGCATCAAACTCAAAAATAATATCATAATAACCTATAAATAACGACGACACCATTTTTTCTCTTTGATTTAGTGGAGAAAACATTAAATTAAGAAAATGTTTACGTTAAACTATCCTTAAACAATAAAATGTGAAGAACCTGAAATGTCTGAAGTAAATTAAGTCTAATTTTAACAATATTCTGCCTGTTACTGAATGTTTTGTGCCTTCGAATGAATGAATGTATTTATTCTTGGTTTCACATCAATCATTGTACTCAGTACATTAATTGTAATCAACATAAAAACCAAAAAAGGAATAGGCCAGAAGCAAAAGCTTATTTTTTTGCCTATCCTTTTCACCCGATACACTGCATACAACCACTTAAATGTGTACAGGATCAAGCATTCACACCAGAATAATAAAAAATTTAAAAAACAACAACAAAAACATATCTAACATCTCAATTCAATATTTCTGAATAATTTTAACCTTAAGGAACTTTTTTTTTTTAAACTTCGCCAAAGGAGTCAAGGCAGAATATTGATAAAATTGTACTTATATTTCTTAACAAACTTCATTTTTTTCAGATTATTCACATCCTTTTTGTTTGGATAGTTTGTAAACGTAAATATTTGCATAACTTAATATTATTTTCTGCACTAAAACAGTTTGGAGTTGTCATTATTTATTGGTTATCATGTTATTATTTTACTGGTCCGGCCCACTTCAGATTAAATCGGGCTGAATGTGGCCCCCCCGAAGAAAATGAGTTTGACACCCCTGCTCTAATCGAATATTTTCAGTTGTTTTAAAAGAAGCAGCAGCCCATCGGTGGTTAGTTTGATTGGTTTTCTTAAAAATCTTATGTGATACCCGACTCACCCGGCGACCTATTTAATACTGGAGCCTTGAAGTGGCTGCTTTACACACCAGAGCAGCCCGAATGTGGTGCCTTCAGGCCACTGTACAGGTTACAGCGTCCACGTGTACACTTTCACCCCGAAATATGTTGGAAAGCGGCGGTAGAGGAGGAGGAGGGCAGGAGCGTACATCACTCGCCCTTGTAGTGTGGACGCCGCTTCTCTCTGAACGCAGCCAAACCCTCCAGACGGTCTTTAGTGGGGATCACCTGAGAGCACAGAAAACAAACAAACAGAAAAACGGATTTGACAATAAATGACAAATACCTTCTAAAATCTTTGGTGCTGTAGCCAAAAAAAAAAAAAAAAAAAAAACACTCGGAAATGACTTTAACTTGATCCATTGGTGCTGGAGGAGCAGATGAAAATTATAGATGAAATTCACAAAATGGAAAGATTAACATTTAGGCTGAGGCAGCAAGATGAAGTCCACATGAGAAGATAAGGGCAAATGGATGAGTTTCTTTAAAGACAATGTGTGGTTTGTCTCACAGTTAGGGCTGTGTATCGGCAAGAATCTGGTGATATGGTACAAATCACAATACTAGGATCACGATACGATATATGCTGATATATCATGATACTGTTAAAAAGGCAGTTTTTTATTGGTTTTGTTTCTCTTTTAGAGGATTATTTCCTGGAAGAATTGAATTCCAGCAGAAATCTGCACAAATATTAAACACATTTTTATCTGATCAAAACAGGATCTAATGTTCTATCACCAAATGTTCAAACTGTGTTCAAACTGAAATTGTGTTTTACAGACATTCCAGTTTCAGATCCTGTTCAAATGTTCAGATTCTATTAGTTCACAACTAACATCAGGACAGGATTTGAGTTCAATCCAAACAAAGGAACCAACATTATTGAATAAAAGAGTGTGAAATAATAATAAATAAAATATAAACAAAAAAGAAAAACAAAAAAAACAAAAATGAACCTCCACCATATCTGCATTTGAATAAATACCTAAAAATATTGATACAGTACTTTTTAATATCGATACAATATTGTGAAATGAAATATCACGATATGTTGCAGAACCAATATTTTCTAACAGCCCTACTCATAGTCCTGGGATTGTTGTGTGAACTGCTGCTCTAGAAATTTGATAATAACATCATCATCATTATTATTATTATTATTGTTATTATTATTGTTATTATTATTGTTATTATTATTATTATTATTATTATTAATAATAATAATAATAATAATAATAATAATAATAATAATAACAATAACAATAATAATAATAATAATAATAATAATAATAATAATAATAATAATAATAATGATGGATTAGATTTCTATAGCTCTTTTCTATGAATACATACTCAGAGTGCGTACAGTGGATCCATTATTCATCCGCTCTCATATTCTTCCTCTGGTGGTGGTAAACTACATCTGTATTTGCACTACAATAATTCATAAATATACATGCACATATATTTTTACAGACTGTATTCCTGTACATATCCACTCACTGGATAAATACTTCAATTTCCACTTTCTGTACATATTACAATATAAAACCCACTGTAAATAATATACCCATGAACATATTTTTAATAGACTGGACCCACACACCCACTCACTGTATAAAAACTCTAGTTTACACTCTGTACATATTCCGTTGTAAATCCACTGTAAATCTCCACCCGTTGTTGTCTCTGTCTGCAGTGGACTGTTGGTCTGTATCGTGTCCAGGTCCACATGTTGTTCTGGGTTCATGTAAAAACTGAAGCCAGTTTCCTCGTATGTGTTCACATACTCAGCCAGTAAAGCCGATTCTGACTGTGTATCCACAGCTGCTCTGGGGCAGACTGACGGAGGCGTGGCTGCCAGTGTGCGCTTACAGCCCCTCCCACCACCACCCAACACTCAAACGCATTCAGACACCAGTGTGAGTAGCAGCACTGGAGGCAGGGACACAACAGCACATGACAGCGTGGGATTCGAACCGCCAACCCTTCGGTTATTGGACAACCCTGCTCTACCATCTGAGCCATGATTACACATGACTGTGTAATTTGGTTGCTGTTTCATAACTGTAGCCATTATTATCTTTACTATTGGATTATAACTATTGTCTATTGTTGTTTGTTATGTTTTGTAGAACAAAAAGATAAGTAATAAATACTAAGTGTCAAAAAAAAAAAAAAAAAAAAAACCTTTCATAATTAGTTCAATTATGATTCAACAGTTATTTACAGATTACTTGTTACTGATATTTAAGTGTTTCCTTACCTTACAATATTAGTGTCTCAGAATTGTAATGCATTACATGACTCTTGTATTACTTTTGAGTTACATACAGACTCTCATCATAAACACGGTAGAACCCCCCCCATCACACATTGTTTTTAGAAATGAAATTGGTTGATCATCATAAAAACATCATGTGATGATTGATAGAGAATGAAAGTGAAGGCAATCAGAATTTAGAGTCTGTTATGGCATGATACCATTTTATATTATAATGATCGATTAGATTAGACTAGACTTTATTGATCCCATGAGGAAATTCAACGGTCAAGGCACCAACAAAATAAAGTGCAAGGAAAAAGGGTGCATGCATAAAGATAGTGCAAAAAACAATATAAAAATATAATAACAATAATGATAATAATAACAGTAAAAACTATACAGATTATACACATATTTACAACAGAGTGGAATTTTAAAATGTCAGACTGTACAGATGAGAGTACTCCTTCAATTCTAATAAATACACTTAATTAGTTTTATAAGAGCAGTGTAATCCACCTGAATTCATTAAATCCTTTATTTGTTCAAGCGTACCTGGGCATAACAGGCCTCTTCTATTGCCAGACCAGTTGATAAATCCACCTGAAACAGCAGAGGTGTGTTAGCTGCTGTGTGTGCTCTGTCACTGAATAAATAAAGTCAGTATCAAACCATGTCAAATAAACAGTGGTTGCTGCAGAGGTTGACTGGTCCTCTGGTACCCACCTCCATCCCCTGGTTAATCGCCAGTTTGGCCATCCTGATAGCAATAGGACCCTGAGGGAACCGGAAAAAAATGCAACTGTATAACCTCATTTTATGTGTAAAATAATCTGAACACACATTTATAAGACAAAGCTCAAAAGTTTACAAGAAAAAAAAACCCTCTATGTTTATTAGCTCAGAAATGGGGCTGTATATTATTAAAATAAAGCAGTAAGCTTATGAGGAAAACACAGATTTTATCAATTAGATTTATGTAAAAAAAAAAAAATAAAAAAAAATAAAAAACACTCGCTATTCTCTGAGATTATAAAGTCCTAGAAAAAGAAATATTGATATTAAGTTCATTTTATGAAGAAATTAAACATACTTTGTGATTTAGATTCTTATATATTCATGACTTGAATCTTGAAAATTCACAGTTTTACTCCATTATCTCACTGCTGTTTTCTTCTTAAACCCAGAATGACCCTAGTACATCGTCATACATTGGAGAAATAATGTGTAATACGCTGACATTTTCTTTCATCTGAGACATGTTCTTGGTTGTTATGTTCTGATGCACCCCCCCCCCCCCCCCGGCCCTTTGTCTTTTATGGTTTTTTTTTTGTTATAATTCTTACTTTACTCTTTTGGGTGATTATTGCGCTCTCTGTTATTTTTGCCTTGATAACATTTTTGTATTATATTATGTATTTAGTGTGTTTTTTTATAGGTGGCCAGTTGGTTTTCCCGTCGGTGCAGAGCCTATAAATTGGACAGGCACTGGGCTCTCGCTCTCTCTCTCTCGCCTCCTGTTCCACCTCTGACGCCACTCCAAAACACGCACCAAGTGGTTTGCGCTGCCGTTCTGAAGCAGCACATGGGCTGCGCCGTAGCTTTTTGTTAGCCGTTGCTTTTTTGTTTTACCAGGTGAGTTCGGTTGTCCTGTTTTCGGTTTTTCTTTTGACAGGCTTTAGTTGCAGGTTGTGCTTATTAGGGCAGGGGTAGCGGTCTGTGGTCAGGTCCAAAGGTCCTGTACAGGCTTGTGCTTATTAGGGTAGGGGTAGCGGTATGTGGTCAGGTCCAAAGGTCCTGTACAGGCTTGTGCTTATTAGGGTAGGGGTAGCGGTATGTGGTCAGGTCCAAAGGTCCTGTACAGGCTTGTGCTTATTAGGGTAGGGGTAGTGGTATGTGACCAGGTCCGACGGTCCTGTACGGGGGTGGTCTGAGCCACATACCGTCCTTTTGGACAGTTTGCCGGCTCACCTTTGTCCTTGCTTTTCCTTTGAAACTTTGTGGGTTTTTTTGTTTAGGGCACAGGAAGGGGTTAAACTAGGATAACACTATACTTACATTTAAGTAAGAATAAAGAACTTTGTAAATTGAATCCTTTTGCCTCCTGTGTTCTGTGTTAAATATGTTGCAACCTTCGGGTCATGACATATTTATGGGGGCTCAGTCCAATTAGAACCCTAGGTGTGGAGTCATTTGTAACCCTTGTGATAAGTTATCTTTTGTGTCTTTGGTAACTTTGGGTTGTGTCACTTAGTTTTTGACTTAATTTGTGCATTTGGTAGGTTTGGACTGTTTGTGTTTAGAGTTGGAGCTGCTGTTTTTGCACGACTGTGAGCAGTTCAGAGGTCCAGCTGTTGTGTGGCTCTGCTGTTTCTTCATTAAACCTCTTAAACCCTGTGTGTTCTGATGTTTGTCACCTGAGGGTTGATCTCCCGGGCCAGCGCCAGGGCCCGAAGGTAGGCCGCATCCCCGCTGTCGTTCTGCTCCACCGAGTGGTTGACCAGGCCCAGGCGACACGCCTCGGCGCCGTCCACCGCCCTCGCGGCAAAAATGAGCTCCTTCGCTTGAGGAATGCCGATCACCCTGGGAAGACGCTGCGTCCCACCTACACAGGAAAACGACAAGAGAACCATGCGGTGTGGATTTACGTTTCAACAGAGGAAACGTAATATTCCACGTTATGAATAGGGCTGTGTATCAGCAAGAATCTGGCGATACGATACAAATCACAATATTAAGACCACGATACGATATTGTGAAAAATGTGCAAAAGAATTGACAAAAAAGACATTTTTTGACACCTTTATTGCCCCCCCCACAAAAAAACCAAAAAAACCAAAAAAAACCACATAAATAAATCTAAGGGTCAGGTCTAGCTCAGCACTATGGGCCCAGAAAATGCTGGACTTAATGTGACTTTGAATAAGTTGAGTGAAACGTTGCAACAGTGAATGTGTTCTGTAATAAAAACCAAAGACAATCCAGCAAAATATTATAGTGTGGGACTTTTGATTTGATCAGGCTGTGTGTATTATCTTAGACACAGGTGTTGGTCACCTGGTGTGTACTTATACAGTGAATAGACAACATGGAACTGGAGACAAACAGTGGAAGTGCTTTACCTGCTCCAGGAATGATGGCAAGCTTGGTCTCAACCAACCCCATTTTGGCAGAGTTAGCTGGAAAGATAAGATAAGATAAGATAAGATAAGATAAGATAAGATAAGATAAGATAAGATAAGATAAGATAAGATAAGATAAGATAAGATAAGATAAGATAAGATAAGATAAGATAAGATAAGATAAGATAAGATAAGATAAGATAAGATAAGATCTTTATTGATCCCACCGTGGGGATATTTCACAGTAAACAGCAGCCACATACAACAAGCAACAAGTGAAAAATGAAATACACGAAAAAAAAAAAAAATTGTCATTTTTATAAATATTTATATAAATTTAGAATTAAAATTAAATGTAAAAGTCTGGTACTGATGGAGCTGCTCATTCCATTTCAGGGCTAAATGAGGCCTCTGGTGTTTGACATGTGGCTTTTGATTGACAGCTGTGACTGACAGGTGGTTCAGCAGCTGAGTTGGACTGAAAGTCTAAGATTCTGCTTATTTAATAAAACATTTTGCCTGATAGACGGCTCTACTGTGGTTGAGAAGTTACACAAATGGACTGTCAGAGGGTTTGTCGTTCATAGAGCTCACAGATACTTCATCACACACAGTCTGTTAGTGCGACTGAGCTGCATTTGATAATGTTAGCATTAATTCAGTCATACATTATAGTCACAGAACTACATTATGAGCTGAAGGGATTCTCAAAATGCACCAGTTCCCTCCTAAGGCCTGATGATTCTCTAGCTCCATCCAAATACGTCCAAATATGGTCACTTCCGGCTCCAAAAAGAAACCAATGAGCCTGTATATATGCACACTAAAACACTGATCATTATTTGATTTCTGGAGTTATTCAAATGATCATGTAAACAGTGTAATCTATACATGACTTTTTCATATTGTCATTTTTCCAATTTCAATAAAAAGAGTTTAAAAACAAAACAGTATAATCTGATCTGTTTTATCAGATAACAGCAGTAATCCAATTATGAGAAATCAGATTGGATAAGACCAGTAAAATACTGAAAAAAATGGCATAAACATAACATAATGACAAATTTTCCTCTTTGAGTATAAAAAGTAAAACCGCATGATTATACGACAATTTACATTTACAAACTGTCCTTTCAAAAAATGTGAATTACTTGAACAAATACAAACAACCAGAAATGTCATAAGAGAAATAAGTGCAATTTTACCAATATTCTGCCTGGTACTAAATGTTTTATGTATTTGTAGATCCACTGTAGATCTGTAAGATGTAATGTACATGTATAAATGATAAACTGAGGCAGAATATTATTAAAATTGTGCTTATTTTTCTGAACATTTTTTAAAGGATAGTTTGTAAATGTAAAGACTTTCATAACTAATAAAAAAATTAAATAATTTAACTTTTTTCATTGTTATTATCAAGGTTCTAATAGTTTTGGATTTTTCATTATAGTTTAGTTTTATTTAGTTTTGACTGTTTTTTCTCTAATTCAGTTAATTTTAATTTGTTTTTAGAGCAGGTTTGATAGTTTTTGTTTTCTTCTAAATGCTTGGTTTTAGTTTAGTTTTAGTTTTAATTTTAGTTTAGTTGTCTCTTTTCTCTTCTTCTCTGTCGTTGTATTCAAATAAATCCCAGACAGGACTCTGCTGCTTTCTCCCAACTTTAGTCTCCATGTTTCCAGGTAGAGTGGGGACCAGAAGACGACTGGAAACCACAAGTGACGGACCAAAAAGTGTCGTATGGTGACAGCACAGAAAATTGCTTCAGTGACACTCTGACACTGACATTGACAAAGACGAGAAGGGAATTTTATCCATAATTTTTATTCATTTTAGTTAGCTTTGTTAACACACAATACAGTTTCAGTTAGTTATCGTTTTGCTCTTTTAATTATAGTTTTCATTTATTTCAGTTAACGAAAATGTTTTTTCAATTCTAGTTTCCGTCATTTCGTTAGTTTTTGTTAACGATAACCTTGGTTATTATTTTACTGGTCCTGCTCACTTTACATATTGGGCTGAATGTGGCTTCTAAACTAAAAGAAGTTTGACACCCCTGGTCTACGATCTTACCAGCAATTCTGATGTCACAAGCCAGAGCCATTTCCAAGCCTCCTCCTAAAGCAGCTCCATCAATCGCAGCGATTGTCGGCATAGGAAGGTTACCTGTGATGGGGTACACAATATAAATTAAAGGTGATTAGAGGTGATTGAATACATGTACATTAATTAAGTCATATCACAATCTATGTGTCCTTGTGTATTTTAACCCAGAAAGACCCAGTGTTACTTTTGTGGCAGTTCCCAAATGATTTTTTTCTCTATATTTGACATTTACTAAGTGTTTTATCACAATTTATTATAAAATTACCCATCATGTTTTGCATTTTTCCAGTACAAATCTGGTGTTTTCAAATATTTAATTCACTGATCATGTAGATCACAGGTGTCAAACATGCGGCCTGGGGGCCAAATCCGGCCCGTCAAAGGGTCCAGTCCGGCCTGCGGGATGAATTTGTGAAATGCAAAAATTACACTGAAGATATTAACAATCAATGGTGTTAAAATCATTTTAATTCAGGTTCCACATACAGACACGTACAGTCTAATTAGATTTCAAGTGGGTCAGAACCAGTAAAATATGGTCATTATAACCTATAAATTATGACAACCCCAAACTCTCTCTTTGCTTTTCAAGTGTATAAAAGTAAAATTACATGAAAATGTTTACATTACCAAACTATACTTTTACAAAAAACATGAATAACCTGAACAAATATGAACAAACGGAAATGTCTTAAGAAAAGTAAATGCAATTTGACCAATATTCTGCCTGTTACTAAATGTTTTGTGTGACTGTAATGCATGTGATAAACTGAGGCAGAATATTGTTAAAATTGCACTTGTTTTTCTTAAGACAATTCAAGTTGTTCATGTTATTCAGATTTTTAAGGAAACTTTGTAGATGTAAACCTAATCTTAATATAATTTTACTCTTTTCAGTGTTATTATTTTACTGGTTTGGCCCACTGCAGATCAAATTGGGCTGAATGTGGAACTGAACTAAAATGAGTTTGACAGCCCTGATGCAGATGTTCATAAAAGCTCAGATTAAAGTTGAAGGTTATTACCGTACTTTCCGGACTATAAGCCACTACTTTTTTCTTGTTTTGAACCCTGTGGTTCATACAGCGATGCAGCTCGAGTATAGATTTATACAGGCTAACGGCCTCCAGGGGGCGCTCTAACAGGAAGTGCAAAAGTGAGACAGACAGATGGAAGAGGTGATGAAGAGGAGGAGTTTAAATCTGAACTTTGAACAATCATTTTGCGTGTCATGCACAAACCCTCATGAAAAACACATGAAGAAACGCATATGATGCAGCTTTTAAGTTAAAAGCAATCGATGTGTCTGTAAAGAAGGAAATAGAGCTGCAGCACAGAAGTGCCATTGAGCAACAACGGAGGAGAGACGTAGAAGGAGTGTGACGGAGCCTTTGAGGATGTTCAACTGAAGAACACTGAAGAAGACGACTGCAGTGGTTTAATGAGCAGAAGAAGAGGAAGAGACAGATCAGTGACTGTTCTGGGTTTTTGAACCAGCCTGTTCCTGACGTTTACTGCCGTGTTCCAGACACTGTTTGGAAAAAAGCAGTGAAGGGATGGAAGTAAATATTTAAATCATCTGTTTACCATCTGTCTGTGTAAATATCTCATGTCACAACGTGGACACCTGCGGCTTATATTCTGGTGCGCCTTATAGCCCGGAAAGTACGGTATATCAAAAACTGAGAAAACTGAAGAAAAAGTGACTTTTTCAGCAAATCTATCTTTAAGTAAACATAAAAACAAGTGTCCATCCACTGTCATTGATCCAACTCCATGGGTTTTACTGGTGAAACAATGTTGTAGAAGATGGTGGTGTTTCCACGGTAACTACGAAGCCTCTGAACGTCCAAATATGGTCATATCTGATGACCATGAAAAGATGAAGAACTGTATTTCACACTAATTATTTCGATGGATTGATAGAATTTGTGGATCAACAGATATTAAACAGTTTAGATCAGTGGATGGTTTTGGTCGATGGTGGAGGTTTGGGTCTTTGTGGGTGAAGGACGGTGAGTGCAGGTTCCTTATTTCTGTTCAAGACATTGTTTCCTCTTTGTTTCTGACGTCTTTACCCAGTTCTGTGATGAGCGCTCTGGCTTTGGACACAAACGGCCCCACTTCACTTTGGTGCATCTTCGCCCTCTCCTTCAGATCTGCACCTGCACACAAATACACACAGGGAAGTCAATCCAGGAGGCATGTGGATTCCTACAAATAGAACCAATGTCCCTGTATCTCACCAGCATGTTCTATCAATAATCAATAACAAGTTGAATGTGTGAGGTCAGGTTCTGTTCTATGTTCCAGTCCTGTGGTCTGGATGCACATCAATCTAACAATAGAAGTGGCCGGGACTTTCACTGGAGGAGAACTGAACTCATTAAACCAAAGTTCATATATGACTTCTATCAGTGATCAATAGGAACTATACTGATATCTGGAACCATTTCCATGTTATAAACCATTAAAATATGAACCATTATAAGTAAAACCACATTTTTTACATTTCAAAAGTCCATCAAAAATTTAAAAATTCACATTTCTCAAAACTGTGAACAAACTTTGTAGAAATTATCCAATCCACTCCAACTTTATTTTTAAAGCACTTAAAAACAACCACAGTGGACCAAAGTGCTGTACAGAAAAATAAATAAAAACCAAAATAACAGAGTAAAATACAAGAATGGATTAAAAATAAATAAATAAATAAAAATACAGATGAATAGACAGACATAGATAGACACTATCACAAGGAAGCTAGATATTTTTTTAAATGAATCTGACGTGTAGTTTTGGAGAAGATTGTTGGAATCTAGAAAGTGGTAACCTTGCATTTGACCCTTCAAGGTTACTCAAGGTCAAAGGTCATGGTACTAAATTAAATTCCATATATGGCTTCCTATCAGTGCTCAATAGTAACTATATTGATATCTGGAACCATTTACATGTTATAAACCATCAAAATATGGACCATTAGAAGGAAAGACACATATTTATATTTTTTAAAAAAATTGTCAGAAAACAAAATTTATCAAAATTGTGATGAGATGAGGTAAAACTCTTGAATGATCTTTTCTGAATACAAACAAATGACCTGTACACATTATTTAACCCCCCCAAAAAAACCTTATTGGTCTTAATCAAATCTTAATATGAAATACAACTTCCTCCCAAAGCTATAAACCAGGTGCATTTACCTGCACAGAAGATTCCAGGAGCTAAACTGCACAGGATGACGCTCCGCACTTTGTTATTCTTTTTGATATCCTCCACAGCCTCATACATCTACAAGAAAAAACAAGATTTTCAACACTTTTGGCGCTAACTCAACACACAATGTTTCATCGGTCCACCTTTAGCTTTGAATATGGGATGTTTTAACTGTAGTATTACAAATGCTGCGTTTCCATTACATGGTATCAGCTCAACTCAACTCGATTCTATTATGTATTTCCACTACATAAAAGAACCTGGAATCTGGTACCCGGTGCTATTTTTTTAGTACTTGCTTAGATACTAAAAGAAGAGATACTAAAATGTGACATGTGAACACTAGGGCTGTGTAGTGGCAAGAATCTGGCGATACGATACAAATCACAATACTAGGATCACAACACGATATATTACGATATACTGTATCATGATACTGTTAAAAAGGCAATTTTTTTGGTTTGTTTTATTTATTTTTTTTTTTTTAAAGATTTTTTTCCTAGAAGATTTAAATTACACCAGATATTTGCACAAATACTAAACACATTTTTATTTGATCACAACAGAATCTAATGCTATATCACCAAACTTCCCTCTGTAAAAACTTAAAATCTTAAATTCTGTTTTACAGACATTACAGTTTCCGATCCTGCTCAAACGTTCATGTTCTATTAGTTCATAATTAACATCATCACATTATTTTTGTGCAATCTGAACAAAGGAACTACCATCTGTCTCTTTAGGATGCTTCACATAACCATTATTTAATAAAACAGTGTTAATAATAAATAAAACATAAACAAAATAGAAAACCAAAAAACAAAAAGGAAACCTGTCCCAACTTGAGTCTGATGTAGGGCTGCACAATATTGGAAAAAAAATGACATTGCGATTTTTGTTTAACCCTGCGATATATTTTGCGATAGAAAAAAAATACTCAGGAGGATATAACAGCTGTGTGGTGCCGACGTAAATGGTCAAACTAATTAGTTGTTTCTTCTTGTTGTGTCGACAGGTGGAAGACACTCAACACAGAACACGTTTCAGTTTCATCCTTGTAGCTGAAATAATTCGAGATGGCTGACGTTGCATTTCTTTTTGGCACCACGTCTTCATTTTCGGTAATTTTCTCTTGTTCGTTGCTCATTTTTCAGTGATGTTACCAGTGATGTTAAGAACGATTGTAATTGGTGGATCGCTGCGTGCAGTGTGTGTCACATACTCTTGAAATGAGATGAGGACAGACTGAGTTCATTTGCCTCCTACATTGCAGGACCTGCGATGTGACTGTGACACGTACATTGCGATGACGACGTTCAAACGACATATTGTGCAGCTCTAGTCTGATGAATCCATAGTTCAGTCTTTTGTGCTCTTGATCAAACTGATGTTTTTAAGAAAACAGAAGCTACTCACTGCATCAGTTACAGTTAAAGAAGTTGTTGCAGCTCGGTACATTAATCCCTGCAGTAATTATCCAATGGGAGGATCTGAAATATTTGCTTGATTAAATGCAGGTGAAACACATTTTTCTTGACCAAGCAGTGGATATAAAACATAAAGAGCAGTACGAACCATTTTGACCAGATTCTTGCTGATGGCATTTTTGGCTTTTGGTCGGTTTAACCCAACAACGACAATTCCTGAAAGACAGAGAACAGATGAATCCTATTAGACACATTAAACAACATGATCAGAGGAAATAAAAATATGACTGGGAAAGACAGGCATGTTTTTTGTTCTTTTTTTAAAAAATCATTTTAGTTAAATTACCAACTCCACACCTTTCACAGGTGTCTATAAGAGGGTTTGTCTGTGATCAGCTACCCTTACACAGGTTTTTCCTACATTTTTAGAAACTTGCGGGGCTGACTGGGTTATGGAAGACTTAAGTGGAAAATAAAATAAAATAATTACCAATAAATTATCTACATCATCACATCATTTGGTGCCATTATTGTTACCAAACGTGCACTACCTGAAGAAAAAAGTGAAAAAGCTAGAGCAGTACACAAAAAGCAAATGATCTGATCTGCCTTGGTGGAGGTTTATTAGTTTATTAGTTTGTTTGATTCCCATTAGCTGCTGCACACCACAGCAGCTCCTCTTCCTGGGCTCATTAACAACAGAAAAACAAAGCACCACAATTTCCCACAACTCACTCAACAAACAAACAGGATGTACATACACTCAACACAAAAACCAAAAATCAACAACAGCACACAATACAAAACAATTACAATAACAACAATAATACCAACAACAGAAAAAAAAGAATAAATAAATAAACCCAAAAAACACAAACAAAAAAAACAACAAGAAAAGCACTCAGAGAGCGCAGATCTCCGCCAAGACAGATCCCCCCCCCCCCCCCCCCCCCCCCCCCGCCCCATCACCAAAATTTAATCATTTCTTCCTTGTGCCAGTATCAACATTTCCTGAAAATTTCATGAAAATCCGTCTATAAATTTTTGAGTTATCTTGCTAACAACCAACCAAACAAACAAACAAATAAACAAACACACAAAGAAAAGTGATCACAATACCTCCTGGCAGAGGTAAAAAAAAAAAAAAAAAAAAAGCTCCACAACAAACAAAAAGAAAAACAAACCGTCTAGATCAGGGGTGTCGAACTCGTTTTAGTTCAGTTCCACATTCAGCTAAATTTGATCTGCAGTGGGCCGAACCAGTGAAATAATAACAGAATAATATAGAAATAAGGTCAACTCCAAACTTTTCTCTGTTTTAGAGCGAAAAAAGTAAATTTACATTATGAAAAGGTTTACATCTACAAACTATCCTTTCAAAAGATGTGAATAACATGAACAAACTGAAAAATAAGTGTAATTTTGACAATATTCTGCCTCAGTTTATCATTTCCACATGTACATTAGAACTTACAGATCACAGTGGATCTACAAACACAGAACATTTAGTAACAGACAGAATACTATTAAAATTGCATTTCTCTTAAGACATTTCAGGTTGTTCATATTTATTCAGGTTATTCACTTTTTTTTTTGCAAAATTATACTTTGTTTTAGTGTAAATACATGAAAATATTTATATTTACAAAGAGAAAAATTTGCAGTTGTCATTATTTCTATGTTATTATGATAGTATTTTAGTGAATCCCGCCCACTGCAGATTGAATTGGTCTGAATGTGGAACCTGAACTAAAAGGATTGTTCATATCTTAGTGTAATTTTTGCATTTCACAAATTCATCCCAAGGGCCGGACTGGACCCTTTGGCGGGCCGGATTTGGCCCCTGGGCCGCATGTTTGACACCTGTGGCCTAGATGATGTCACTATAGGATCTGCAATAGCTCAGTTATTCTTGGGTGAATATGAAAATTCTCAGCCTTTTAGAAAAACTAACTGCTTGAATTTCTGAAATTAAAAATTGTGTCAGTGTATTCCATGCCACCATTGCCCTATATTGCACACTACCCTGTATTTGATCTGTCCTACAGGCAGAAAACAGGAGACAGGCACTCAGAGGTCTGCGCTCTCTGAGTGCTTTTCTAGTTCAGTTTTGTTTCACCCCTAAAACACACAGATATATCATAGGTTATTAAGAGCAATATATTGATAATCGCAGTATCGCCATATTGAGATACATACCATCATGAACCACGTATCGTATCGTAGGTACCCTAAGATTCCAGGCCTGTTGTGCACCAGGAAAAACCCAGCCTTCCATTTAAAACCTGCTGTTTCAGATCGATGCGAGACATTGTGATGCTGCTGATGCAGGACAGTACATACACTGTTGAACTTATGGCTCTTATTTGTTCATCATTTCATCTCGCTATCAGATTCTATGAAACTGACACCATTAGGGTAAATAAATCCACAAGTCCAGCTTGTTGCCTTTTCAGGAGTACTCCTGCTTCTTCAGATGGTTACAATGATATTGTGGTTGTACTGGAGATGATTGTCTTACAATGTATCGAGTGTCACGTAATTACTGTAAGGTGAGAGCATAGCTATTGTAAGATACATATTATAATAGTATCGTACCACATGTTATTCTACAGGAGCGTTTCCACCCAGCTGTTTTTATTTGCAGACATTGAACAGTCAAAGGAAACACTGAAATACTGCAGGTCAGAGGGAATAAGTGTAACGGAAACAGATTTTGTGAAAAATTACATTTGGTGGGAGAAACAGAAACATAAAGGCCATATGAGATGGAAACAGTAATTCAGTGGTTTCCAACCTTTTTTGTCTCGTGACCCCATTTTAACATCACAAATTTCTGGTGACCCCAGACATTCAAAACACAGACTTTTTTTTTTCTTCTAAAATTAATTTGTTTTTGATCATGTAATAGTTTGCTATACTATAAATGTTAATTTTAGAGGACATTTAGTCTATATAATGTATATTATTGTGGACAGAGGCAGTAAATCCAGGTGTAGATTACTGCACAAAGGGAGAAGTTTATTTTCCTTGGTCAGGATCTGTCCAGTCAGTCCAGCTGTGATTTACAAGGAGGACAATTAATACTGAACAAACAAGAACTGAAACTATGAATTATGAAAGAGCTGCAGCATCTGAAACTGACCACAATGAACATTTGACACAGAAACAGAACCACACATGAACAGAACCACAGATAAACAGAACCACAGATAAACGGAACCACACATGAACGGAACCACACATGAACAGAACCACAGATAAACAGAACCACAGATAAACGGAACCACACATGAACAGAACCACACATGAACAGAACCACACATGAACAGAACCACACATAAACAGAACCACACATAAACAGAACCACACAGAATCACACATAAACAGAACCACACATAAACAGAACCACACATAAACAGAACCACACAGAATCACACATAAACAGAACCACACATAAACAGAACCACACATAAACAGAACCACACAGAATCACACATAAACAGAACCACACATAAACAGAACCACAGTGCTGCAGTTTCACAACCACAGTTTGTCATGTCTGTTATGGATTGGGATTGTCTCTCTCATCTCACCATATACTTTTTATCAGTAAGTTTTTATTTTTATTTTTAGCAATTGCTAGAAATTTCAGGCGATCCCATTTGAATTCCAGGTGACCCCACATGGTGACCCCACATGGGGTCACCTGGGTTGAAAAACACTGCAGTAATAAAACACCATCATGTATGAAGAGCTGGAGAAACAAATGTTAGACAAAGGCTTTGACAAACCATGGAAGAGTCTGGACAAATGCAATATGATCCAGATGGGATGGTTCATTTCAGGTAAAAAAAAAAAAAGAAAACTAAAGCAGGTTGAATGTTTTAGACAAAATAAGGCTAACATGTGTCAGAAGAGCCCGGGTGGTGTGCTACTGTATAAAACACTGCATCATAATAGAGAAGCAACAGAACAATTGAATATCCTATGGGCATAAGTGAAGTTCATCTGATATCCTGGTCTATCTGGGAAAGTTTCAGACCCAGATGAAGCAGCACTAAATAATCATAGAAGAGTCATGGATGGAAAAGCACAAACAGTTTTATTTTCTGTTTTTGTGAAAATTCTGTAAAAGTTTGCAATGCATTGTAAGAAAACAGGAGTCCTCTGCTTAGATCTCATATAAGACTGAATAAACAGACTTTTCTGAAAATAAACCTTTTAACAAATGAACTTTGTGACTGGTTCATTCTTTCATTTTCCAAGAAGATTCAGTCCGAAGGTCTAACGTAAAAAACAGTGAGTTTCTGAGACAGTTTTTATCCAACTGTTGTCAGACTGTTAAATAAACACACACAATGTTAGAGATAAACAGTTCAATATACTGAGGGGATCTCAAACACACTGCGCAATAATGACTCGGTCAACTTGGGCCGTATTCAGAGCAGTATATTTTAACATTGAACAAGTATAGTTTTTTTTGTTGTTTTAATCACAGATTTTATTACATGCATTATTTATTTATGGATATTTATATATTTTTATTGTATTTTATTCTGTTGTGTTATATCTGTGTGTTTTTTTACTGAGACTAGGGATGTAACCATTACCGGTATAACGCTAAACCGCGGTAAAATTGCTGACGGTTAGTATTAAATTAAGTATTAAATTCTAATTCTCATGATAACTGTGTTTGATTACTGCACTTTTAGGGGAAAAAACCCTATGTAAAGATCTGCTTTTATGTCAAATATTTGAGTGTAGTTTTAATTTATTACAATTTTAATTTTCTATACCTAATATTTGGAACCAATATTCACTTTTAAAGTCTTTGAAAAGGTTCGTTAAACATCTGTGTGTTATTTATGCGATAAATTAAATATATTTTTCAAATCGGATTTTATATTTTTTGGGGTTTTTTGTCCTTTTGTGTTGCTATAGTAGGTTAAAGTGAAAAAATAATAGACAGATGAAATAGATGCAGTTGTGCTGAAAAAAGAGATCCCAAACATGGGTTTAGTAAACATTTGTTTATATAGTATAGAAAGGCAAAATCAAAAGGACTGAAAAATGGACAAAATAGGCTCAGACCACTAAGGGTTAATATTTGAACGTTTCTGCAACAGAATTTTCCCATTATTTTATTTATTTATTTTTAAATACAACTTGGTTAAATTATTTCAGTGTGTGTATCAGTACTTTTCGAACATTTTGAGCACAATATCAATAATATCACAATAATAATGATAACTGTGATCATTTTGGTCACAATAACCGTGATAAGAAATTTTCATATCGTTACATCTCTAACTGAGACCAATGCATCGTCATTATGTTTTTGCAGTGCATCCATGATGTGATGTTTAAATAACAAATAAAGAATCTGAAACTCCTTAATCCCCTGGAGTGTGTGCTGAAGCCTGACCCAGTTACCATCAGGCGAAGGCGCGGTACACTCTGAACCCGTCACAGTTCATCACAGAGCTGAGGTTTTCAGATCAACAAGTATTTACTCACATTTACACTTATGGGTGACCAGTTCACCTACAGGGGTCAAACATACGGCTGGTTTTATTTACAAAACATGTGTCCACTGGCACCACAAATCCTTCATTTTATACATTTTTTCTTTTAATTTTCTTCAAACTGTTACTTTTTTTTTATTTTTTTATTACCTCCACCAGGAGGTATTGTGATCACTTTGCTTTATGTGTTTGTGTGTTTGTTTGTTGGCAGCATAACCCAAAAAGTTATGGGCGGATTTGGATGAAAATTTCAGGAAATGTTGATGCTGGCACAAGGAAGAAATGATTAAATTGCTGATCTGCCTTGGCAGAGGTCTGCGCTCTCTAGGTGCTTTTCTAGTTTACTTTTATTACTCCTGTTTTTGTCATCTTTACCTTCTTGAACCCTCAAAAGATTCAACTCTCCTTCTATACGAGGTACTTTTTTTCTTATTTATTCAACTTTAGTTGTTGTATTTTATTGGTTTATTTGCAAATCATGTGTCTACTGGCATCATAAAATCCTTCATTTTTTTAAAATAAACTTTTTCTTTTAATTTTCTTCTGTTAATTTTTAAAAATGATTTTCTTTTATTACCTCTGCCAAGGAGCAGTGGAAGTTATGTTTTCATCTGGGTTTGTCTGTCTGTCGGTGTGCAAGATAACTCAAAAAGTTATAGAAGGATTTGGATGAAATTTTCAGGAAATGTTGATACTGGCACAAGGAACAAATGATTACATTTTGGTGGTGATGGGGGACAGCTGATCTGCCTTGGCAGAGGTCTGCACTTTCTGAGTGCTTTTCTAGTTACTATTGGTTTTGTCGTCATTTCCTTTATGAACCCTCAAAAGATTCAATTCTCTTTCTATATAAGGTATTTTTTCCCATTTATTCAACTTTAGCGGTTGTATTTTATTGGTGTTATTTCCAAATCATGTGTCCACTGGTATTAAAAAAAAATCTCTTTTACTTTTCTTCAAACTGTTCATTTTTTGTTTTTACATTTATATATTTGCTTTTATTACTATTGTTTTGGTCGTCTTTTCCTTCTTGAACCCTCAAAAGATTCAATTCTCCTTCTATATAAGGCATTTTATTCACATTTGTTCAACTTTGGTAGTTGCATTTTATTGGTTTATTTGCAAATCATGTGTCCACTGGCATCATAAAATCCTTCATTTTATAATTTTTTCTCTTAATTTTCTTCAAACTGTTACTTTCATATGTTTTTTTTATTTATTATTTGGTTTTATTACTATTGGTTTTGTCGTCTTTTTCTTAATGAACCCTCAAAAGATTCAATTTTCCTTCTATATAAGGCATTTTTTCCATTCTTTTTTCAACTTTAGTAGTTGTATTTTTTTGGTGTTATTTGCAAATCATGTGTCCACTGGTATTATAAAATTTTCTCTTTTACTTTTCTTCAAACTGTTCCTTTTTTGTGTTTCTTTTTTATTATTTGCTTTTATTACTATTGTTTTGGTTGTCTTTCCCTTCTTGAACTCTCAAAATATTCAATTCTCCTTCTATATAAGGCATTTTATTCACATTTATTCAACTTTAGTGGTTGTATTTCATTGGTTTTATTTGCCAAACATGTGTCTTTCGTGTTCTCTGTAACTTGTTTCACAATGTCTTTAATGTATGTTGAATATTTTATATGATACTGAGGACAGTTCAGGTCCCAGACAGGATCATAAATGTTTGTGAACTGAATTTTAATGTGTTCTCGGACTTCTGGACCAAATCCCACATGTTTACTTGTCCCTGCAGATCTCCAGGTCTCCTTCTGCTTTGGTGTGTGTTGTTTTCCACCACACTCTAGTCGTTTTTTGGTTTTTTTTTTTTTTTTTTTTTTTTTTTTTGGACTGAACCTGGTCGTGGCAGGGTTCGGAACTTACCGGCGTCTTCTCCGTCCAGGTACCGGACTCGCAGGTCATCCTTGGAGTCGGAGCTGTACTGTCGGCTCGCGGGTCCGGTTCGGTTCAGGGCAGAGGCGTTGGCCGCTTTACCGGACAGTACATAGTGTCTGGACCCGGAGCAGGCCGCCCCCAGCCGGCCCGCACCGTCCCGCTCGGCCGCCTGCAGTCTGAGGAGCTGCACCAGGGTTCTACGTCCCACCAGGGCCGCCATGTTTGAAGAGCCGCAGTGACTTTCAACTTTGACCCGTGACGTAGGCGATCACGTGATTTATGCACTGCCTCCATGGCGACGCAGAAAAATCAAACTGATTTTTTTTTTTTTTATTCCATTATTTATTCATTATTTATTCATTTAGCTACATATCTGTTTAGTACGGATGGCCGAGTAAATGACAAAACAGTAATGTCATTATTTATTTTTTCTTATGAATAAATTACCAATGACAGTAAAACATACGGAAGCGGATCGCATTCACACAAAAAAATAAATTCGGCTCTGTTTTTCCGAATTAACAAGATACTGTTTTCTGGAAAAAATTAAATTTGGCTCTGTTTTTCTGAATTAACCAGATAATTATCTGGTTAATTCAGAAAAACAGAGCTGAATTTATTTTTTTGTGTGAATGCAAAACGCTTCCGTAGTTTAGTAATGTCCAATTAAATAATATAATATGTAATATATATATTTTTTCTATTTTGTGTTTCAAAAGTGATGATTTTTTTTATGTCATTTTCAGTGAAAATACATCCAAACTATTAAGATATTTCGAAACTGAACAAGTTTTTTTTGTTTATTGTATTCATACAAAAAAAATACATTCCCCTCTGTTTTTCTAAAATTAACTGATAATTATCTTGTTAATTCAGAAAAACAGAGCCAAATTTAAAATTTTCCAGAAAACAATATCTCGTTAAGTCAGAAAAACAGAGCAGATTTTTTTTTTTTCTTAACTTATTTTTTCCTCGGAATTAAGAGATAATTATCTGGTTAATTTGGAAAAACAGAGCCAAATTTATTTTTTTGTGTGAATGCAATACACTTCCGTAGTTTAGTAATGTCCAATTAAATAATATAATATGTAATATATTTTTTCTTTCTAGTTTATGTTTCAAAAGTGATGATCTTTTTTTTTATTTATTTCATTTTCAGTGAAAATACGTCCAAACTATTAAGATATTTCCAAACTGAACATGTTTTGCTCTGCATGGTGATATACTCATAAGAAATAAGAAATAATAACATTACTGTTACTGTTATAACATTGTTTTTCTCTTTGTATTTTATATTTCACAAGTGTATATTTTCTGTTTTCTGTATTTCCTGCACTTTATGTTTTTATTTGCTGCTGTCAACTGAGAAATTTCCCCATAGTGGGATCTCTAAAGTCTGTCTAATCTTATATCATTAAAAAATAATAATAGTTGATTTTCTACGTAGACACCTTCATTTCGTTTTGTTTTTTTTTTTACTTTTCTTCCAACTCTTCCTTTGTTTTGTTTTGTTGTAACTTTTATCACTATCGGTTTTGTCGTCAATGTCATATCTAAAAGGACCTTAGTTAATTAGAATTTAATTAATTGGAAATTTCCTTCAGATTGTTTATGCTTAATGAATACTGCAATACAATTAGGGCTGGAAGATAACTAAAATAATGTGATTACCTGAAAGTGATTTTTAAATTTCCTTTTAGGTGAAAATATGTCCAAACTATTAAGATATTTTCTATGTGAACATTTGTTTTGCTTCCCATGATGATGTATTCATAATTAAGTAATACAGAATAACATTAGTTTTAATAATAGTTTGGCATCCCTCCCTGCACATATTAGGAAAATGGCTGCCATGTGAATATTGTCTATTATAGGAGTTCAGAGAAGCCTTTATGTTGTTAATTCGTTTTATTATCCACACATATAACCTGTACTTTTGCTGTAAAAAAAAAAAAAAAAAAAAAAAAAAAAAAAAAAAAGAGATGAACACAAAGACACTGAGAGGTCCGACATGATTCAGTGATAAGACATTTATTGTAAACAAAAACTCACCAATACAATAAACCTTGAGAAAAGTGTTCAGATACAGGTAGCTGGACATCAGGCTGCTCGGCCAATATTTCATCATCATCATCATCATCGTCATCATCAGATCCAGATCAGGGCAGCAAAATCACACTCGCCTTTCTTTCAAAATTAACTGTGATAATTAATATTTCAGCAAGCTTTGACCTGCAGTGATGGTGAAAACAGCTGTGGTAATGATAAGAGGAACTCCATGAAGAGGCCATTGAATGAACCCTTCACATTCTTAAACATTTACTGAAAAACACAGTAAAGGTTGAATTGTGAAGTTGTTGCTGAAATCCAGTTAAACTCAGTTCCACTGGCTGCTAGTCACAGCTCGGTGCCTCACGTTTCCTTAGTTTAACCAGCGGCCTGGAGGGTTTAAATAATAACAGAACTCAGCTTAAAAAAAAAAAAAAAAAAAAAAAGAAGCATTGGTTATTTGGCAATGATTCGGGTTCATTTCAAGTGAAAACGCTGAACCAGTGAATGTGGCAAAGCCTTTTTTAAGAGAAGCACTAAACATAGGTTAAAGCTAAAATCTGCATCTTAATGCACGTTTAGACTCCGTCTGAAATGAAGGAGCATGAAGTGTAGAAGAAGAGTACCAAGTGCCATCAGCTAGTTTTACACTGTTTCCAATATTTTTTTTAAATATAAATTGAAGCCAGTTTTCCTGAAACTTTCTGGATTCTTTTAATTTAATAACGCAGAGGCTAGGAAGCCTCCCAGAAAGTTCAGCGGATCATCAACCTTCACGCTCCGTCACACAGATGATACAACACCCAGAAGACGTTAACTTCACAGATTTCAGCTCGAAGGCAAAAAAATGGCCAGACTACACAGGTTCTAAGCACAGCTGGAGCTACTATCGAGCAGAGCTCCACAAAAACCAGAGCAGAAGTGTTTACTGACAGTGTGTACCGTGCCCAGTGACAGCAGTCAAAGAGTCATGTGAAAAAAAAAGGAAAATAAAAACTTCACACAGTACAAAGTCTTACACATTAATGATGCCTTTTACACATCATTGATAACATCACTTACTGTAAATTCTCAAATAGTGGCCAGAGCATTTATTTACCGCAATTATTTTAGATGTTACCAAAAAAAGAGAGCAAATTGTTACGGTGGCCCAGAGGTGCAACAGCCCAAAAAAATTATCCACTATATGTTTTTAGAATAACTTTATCTTTAACGCACTTCCAGTGGGTTATTTCGTTAGCATTAGCCACATTAGCTGAAGGCCTTAAAAAATTTCAGCCTATGGTTTTATTTTTTGTGGCGGCCTTAATTTTAAAGCAAAAGACCTTTGGGTAAACAGCACCCCCATAATTGAAAAGGTGGATGATGAGTTTTTTTTCTTATAGTGGATAATTTTTTGGGCTGTTCTTTTTTCCTTACAGTGGATAACTTTTTTGGGCTGTTGCACCTCTGGGCCACCACAAATTGTAGATGTGAGTACAATAATTATTTTTAAATCTGATTTGAGCTCATGAAAAAAGGCTGGGATGCACCAAGGAGTATTAGCATACTGACCTGAATTCATCATGGTTTAGGTTTAACATTGAACTTTGCTTAAAATCAACACAGACCCCATTTAAACGTCAGCATAGTTTTTATTCTAAGCCTAGATAAAGTGTACTTCTGTTCAACTCAAATGGAAGTTTTGATCCAAGTTTTAAGTTTAAAATGAACCTAAAGCTAGCGTTGATTGCTAATCACATTCAAATATGCTGTTTATTCTGGTCCTGATAGCACACTGTTAGCAAACACATTTATTTATTTTCATTTTGTTTAACCCTTGTATGGTGTATGGATCTGTAGGACCTGATTTCATTTTTTATTAAAAGAAAAATATATTTTTTTTTAATGATTTTTTTTCCTCTCATGTCTTGATATTACATTTTATTAAAAAATAAAAATGAGTAGCACTTTAATTCATAAATGTGATCTAGCATAAGCAAAAGGCAAATATTAACATATATGCTTTTTATGTTGCTTGTAATTGGGATGAAGTGAACATCTGTTGAGTATTTTAATATAAAATTGTTTGATTACATTGAATTAAAAACCCACAAATGCGGCACGTCCAGACCCATGAACACTGCCTGAACACCACACAAGGATTAAGGCATTTTTTTTCCCCATCAGTGAAGTTGGGTTAGCATTCAACTGAGCAACCGAACTGTTCTTAAAGCAACAGTAAGACAGACCGTGTCCAACAAAGTCATTAGCTTAGAAATGGAACATTAACAAATGACTGACAGCTAGTTTTACGCTCCCAGACTGCGTAAGAGACAAGAATATCATCAGCATATAACGTCTGTTGTCTTTAACCCTTTATTGGGCACGTGACTATTTTTGGCTATTTCCGCCAACGTTAAATATGAGGCCAAACCCGTGCCTCAGTGAGGTCAAGAAGTATGCTAGTTTTTGTAAAAATATACAGTGATTCAGAGAGATTTCATAGACATTTTGAAGCTGTAAATAGTGGATATAAGTGATTTTTGTCAGTTTATGACCTTGTAACAGTTGTTTTATTGCATGTGTTTAGTTTTTAGCAAGTGCTGCTCAAACGTTTTACGGCAGGGGTGTCATACTCATGTTAGTTTAGTTCCACATACAGCCTAATATGATCTAAAGTGGGCCGGACCAGTAAAATAATATACATAATACTATAAGAACTTATAAATAATGTCAACTCTAAAGTTTTCTCTATGTTATTGAGTGAATAAAGTCAAATTCTGTAGTGAAAATGTTTACATCTACGAATTGTACTTGAACATGAATATGAACAACCTGAAAATGATTTTTAAAAATAAGTGCAATTTTAATAATTTTGTGCCTAGTTTGTCATTTACACGTCACAATTTACAGATCACAGTGGATCTACAAATACACAAAACATTTAATAACAGGCAGAAAATTGGTACGATTAGACATACTTCTATTAACCTCCTCAGACCCAGGACATGTCAGCAAAGTACTAGCTTTTTTGTTTTTTATTAAATGTAAGTGCCTATATTGGAAACATTATGATGCAACACTTTTTTCAGATGCAGTTTTTAAATTTTTTATGGAATGTCCTTTGTGGTGGACAGTTTTCTTTTCTTTTTTTTTGTATAAAGTTGTGAAACTCTTGTCCACAAATGTGGACGGTGGGTCCTAGGAGGTTAAGACATTTCAGGATGTTCATATTTGTTCAGGTTATTCCCATTTTTTCTAAAAGGCTAGTCTGTAGATGTAAAATTTCTGTGTAATTTTCCTTTTTTCAACTAAAACAAAGAGAAAAAAAAAAATGCGGGTTTTCATTATAGTTTATTATGATAGTATTTTACTGCTCTGACCCACTTTAGATTGAATTGACCTAAAATGATTTCAACATCCTTTATTACCTCCGCCAAGGAGGTTATGTTTTTGCCAGGGTTTGTTTGTTTGTCTGTTTGTCTGTCCGTTAGTGTGCAACATAACTCAAAAAGTTATGGACAGATTTGGATGACATTTTCAGGGTTTGTTGGAAATGGGATAAGGAAGAAATGATTAAATTTTGGTGGTGATCGGGGGTGGGGGGGCACTGATCAGCCTTGGCGGAGGTATTTGCTCTCCGAGTGCTTCTAGTTGAAAATATCTTCAGTGTAATTTTTGCATTTCACAAATTCATCCTGCGGGCTGATTAGACACTTTGGTGGGCCAGTTTTGGGCCCCGGGACGCATGTTTGACACCTGTGTTTTATGGCAAGAAGGAGACTGTCGTCATGCCAACCAACGAGGAGGTAGATGACGATGTCCAATAACACGCTGAGGTTGAAATTTTGAATTTGACAGTATTTCAATGAGTGCTCTTTAAAGGATTAAGACAGGAGTTCGCATTTTGAGTTTTTTGCAGCAGATCTGACCATATTTGGACAAATGAAAGGAGAACAGTCAGTGCAAGGGGTGATGGGTGAGCCAATGCCAACTCACTGAAACTTCATGAAACTTTCAGATAAGAAAACCCTTTGATGGTCTTTTTAGTGTCTATCAGAAAGAAAATGTTTTATTCAACAGAAGCTCAACTTGACAGATGAGTGAGCTGTCAATCACACCTGCCAATCAAAGTCAGACGGCAAACATCAAAAGTCCTCTAGGAGTTGTATGCAGAAGCTTTAACATTAAATCTGGATTGATTCATTTTACATCTTAAATTAAGTCTTGTTGGTGCCTATGTTCTAATAGTTTTGGATTTTTCATTCTAGTTTACTTTTATTTAGTTTTGACTTTTTTTCTCTAATTCAGTTCGTTTTAATTCATTTTTAGAGCAGGTTTGATAGTTTTTATTAGTTTTCTTTTTTTTTTCTAAATGCTTAGTTTTAGTTTAGTCGTCTCTTTTCTCTTCTTCTCTGTGGTCGTATTCAAATAAATCCCAGACAGGACTCTGCTGCTTTCTCCCAACTTTAGTCTCCATGTTTCCAGGTAGAGTGGGGACCAGAAGACGACTGGAAACCACAAGTGAACACAAGTGACGGAGCAAAAAGTGTCGTATGGTGACAGCACAGAAAACTGAGTGACACTCTGACAAAGATGAAAACGAAGGGATTTTTATCCATAATTTTTACATGTTTTAGTTAGTTTTGTAAACACACAGTACAGTTCCAGTTAGTTGTCGTTTTTTTCTTTTAATTATAGTTTTTATTTATTTCAGTTAACGAAAATGTTTTTTCAATTCTAGTTTTCGTCATTTCGTACGTTTTCGTTAACGATAATAACCTTGGTTGTTGCATTCCAGCCTTAATATTCACTATAATACATTTGCTTCAGTCGTACAGCTCCAACGTTTACTTTCTTGTGCTGGTTTTTAATTATTCACGGCCTGGCTTTTATTTGAAAATGTACAGTAATGAAACGTTGTTCAGTCCTAATATCAACCACACAGTGCAACAGCAGATACAGTGGAAATGCAAAACGTACAAAGGTCATTTTGAAGGACACCCTTTGGATAATGACTCGTACTGATCGGCGGTGCTTTTGACCGACTCTATCACGGACTCCTGCCTCGTTGTGATCAGTCTGTTCAGAGAGGCCACGTTTGCAGACATGCCGCCCAGGCCCTGTTTGAGGTACGAGTCCTCAGTGTCCGAGTGTGCATAGGAAGGCTCGGTGCCGTTCAAGGCGGGGCTCGGGGTTAGCGTCTCTTTATGCCACTGCTCGGACCGGTGGCTCCAGTTGTGCATGTTGTTGACCTGCACCGACAGAGGGCACATGGACGACTGAGAGTACTCTGAGGAGTCCGGAGCGCTCTGGTAGCCCTCGTTGACAGGAGACGTGGACTTTCCAGAAGACTCGTATTCGGGGTCGACGGCCTCCACTTTGATTTGGATGGTCCTGGCTTTGATCCGCAGTTTGTGCGGTAAAGCTGAAGCGTTTGGATCTGGCACTTTGTGTGTGGAGACGATGACGCTCCTGGAGTCGGCTACAGATGGAACCGGCCCTTTGGGGACCTGCTGCTCGTCCTCGCCGTCCGACGATTTGCTTATTACGCCGTCGTCTGAACTCCTCGGGGAGTTACTGGACGACCTGGTGATCTGCAGAAACGAAGCCGGCTGCGGGTAGACTCCGCTCACGTAGTTCCTGTACATTTCATACGGACTACTCCTCTCCTGTGCGTAGCTGCTGCTCTCAGCTGGTTCTTGCTTGACCTCTGCAGCCCTGCAGATGTTAAAGCTACCCTGAGTTGTAGTACATGTCTCAGGCAAATCTGGCAGAGTGCTGTGCGGTGAATGCTTAATGACCGATATGCAGCTGCTACGCATGTGAAGAGGCTCCAGGTCCCTGCTGGACGAACTCTGGCTGCTGCTGCTGCTGGGTGGAACAAACTCCTGGTAAAGGTTAGCAGAGCTGGAGAGTTTCTGCACTTCCTGCGCATAAGCTGCTGAGCTCAGCAGACCGAACTTCAGCTTCAGAGACAGCAGCTCCGCCTTCAACGAAGCGTTCTCCTCTCCAAGTGCCATTAGTTTGTTCTCCAGGACCATGTCGTTGATTCGCCGTTTCTCTCTCGAGCGCTTTGCCGCTTCGTTGTTTTTGCGACGCCTCTCCCAGTACAGGTTGTCTTTCTTCTCCTCTGGGATAAATTCCCTTTTCCTACGACAGCTCGATTTAGCCTTAAACGGCATGGTCGATAAATTGTGATCCATCAGATCTCTGTTCGACCCCTGTAAGGCCACAGCCAGGACCAGAGCATCTTCTCCGCTGTAGGACTCACTGGAGTCCACCTCTTGCTTTATCGACTGCATATTGTCTCTGTTTGCCGTCATCTACACACTCAACTGTGCACCATAATCCCTGTATCCAGCAACAACGTCTCCAACATGGACTTAATCCACCTGAGTTGAGGAAATCTGTGGAATAACAGACAATGAGATAAGCTTTATATATTAAACTAAATAACAACTGCAAAAATAAACTCGAAATGAAAGTAGCAAATTTACCAAAAAAAATCTGATATTCTGATACTACAAGTGATCTGCGAAAAACAGAAAGTGTGGTGAGGTAGTATCTTACATACAGTTGGAGTTATAGTATATAGTTGGACTGTAAAAAGATGAAATCTGATTTTATTTTGTAGTAAATCTCAGTTATAATCTTGGAAGTTCTGAAGTTTGTTCAAAATACTTACATTTTACCTAAAAAAAAAGCCTTATCGCACCATTATGATCTGCAATTGACTTGCAACAGAGATTTATGTACAGTTCAAGTGTTCATTAATGGGAAAGAGAAGGTGAGATAAAGAAGCCATCAAATGACAAAGTAAATAAACTGCACAAATTACATGTTAAAATAAAGGATTTCATGATAATAAGCAAAAAATTTCATCAATTAAAAAACATAACACATCTTACAAAATAAATCTTTAAAATATTGCAGTGTGCAGCCACTATTTTCTATCCATTTTTAAATTTTTGTTTAAAATTAATTTAAAGGTTATCTCCACTGATGTAATCCTTAAATTCTTTCCCTTCAAACCTCCTGTCTTATATTCCACACCACCTATAACTAGTTCTCGGACTGCACAGGACATCCTCTGTTATCAAGACCAATATCCACCGTGTGCATCAGAGAACATAGACCATCTCAGGCTGACACACATGATCAGAGCTGAATCACCCCATCAGGTTTTCCTCCAGGTGAAAGGGCCCCTGAACCCAGCCTGACACCCCCACCCCCCCTTTTTCTGCCAGTACACCAGTCAAATGACAAATGTCTCTAAAATATAGAGAAGGAACAGGGATGAAATAAACATAATGACACGATGTTACAAAGTATTTAATTGATGTCAAGACATTTAAGATTTGTGGTTAAATATTAATACAGTTGTTAAACAAATCTCCCTGATCGTGTTCAACAAACCTAATCAGAAGCAGCATAACCATCATTTGCACCAGGCTACAAGACGTTACAAGACAAAAAGAAATTGTACGCCTCCTAGCACAACTGCCAAATTCATACACAAATGGACAAAAGTATGTGGACACGTTAAATTCAAGTGTTTCTTTTCTAAAAGGGGTCTGGGATACAAAACAATAATGACTAATGTTATAATATAGTTTTATATCAGGATAAATATCATTGCATTGGTTCGTTTGGTTTTAATTGTTAACTTTGCTTCCCAAATGCCTCAGAGATGGGTTTTACTTACTTTCTCTCAATGATTAAAAAAAAAAAAAAAAAAAAATCTATGACAATTTTAAATGTTCTCCCTCTAAATTTCTAGAATATTTTTCATCTTCTGACTAAATAATATTCTACCACAACTAACCATCTACTTTTTTCACATCTCACTGTGGAAGAAAATTTTCCCATTAAACTTTAACGGAATACTGTTTATAAACTATATGGTCAAAAATATTGGGACACATGTCTACAGTAAGATGTCCTGTTCATGATGATGAGATATAAACATCAATATTAACAATAAATATATTTATCATAACAAAAAACTATATTATGACATTTGTCATTGTTTTGTATCCCAGACCTGTTAGAAAACACACACCTGAATTCAGCGTGTCCACATACTTTTGTCCATTTATGCATTAGTTAGGCAATGATGCTATGAGGCTAATGAAATGTAATAATAATAATAATAATAATAATAATAATTTATTCTGAGTCATGAGCAGCAAAGCTTGTTGTTCATTCTATATTTTGGGTTTATTCTATCCCACCAACTTTAAACTAAACTTAAACCATTTTAACATCAACCAGAATGTTAAGATTTCCTTCTTCCAACTATTGAATAATAATCCAATTCTGAGCACTACCAGAGTTGTATCATTCTGCTGTGTCTCAGTGGAAGGGTATTCACAGCATTTCATAACTTGGTAGTCACATGCATGTTGAAAGAGATGTTTGTAGCAGTTATAAAATCCTTCTTCATGGTAATTTTTCCAATGAATCATCACATTGTTCAGTCTCCAACATCTGTGACCAGCAGTGTAAGTCTGAGATATAAAACCAGATAGAAAGTGTGTAAAGTGTTCCCCATACAGGAAGTTGAATAAAGGATAAAAATGAGTGAATATCTGCCTGCCACTGATATACGAGTACTAGACAAAACAATGGCTGTGAAACACTTGGAGACTTCAGCTCCAAATAACTGCTTTTGGTTTCTTTGGGTCAGTCTTTCTTTGTCAACTGGAAGATACCTTGATTCTCACACACGGTACATATTACAGCAAAAATTAAACAAAAACTGCATGCATACATTTACTCCTTTGTGTGAAATAGGATTAATTTGCTCAGTTTGAAGCATATTTTCAATCACAAATGTCAAAAAACAAATCTTTTTTCTTTTTTTTTTTTAAATGGAGAACACTTCAGTATGGTCAAATTTAATGAGTCTCACCATCATCAACAAATTCCCATTCTTTAATGTGAACAGTCTCCACAACATTTAAAGTTTTCCCAGACTAAGCTCAATAAATACCGTTGTATGTCACACCAGTTAGGGTTAGGGTTAGGGTTAGCCTAACCCTAACCCATTTGGCGTGCTATACCTATGCATTGTCGAGATTTCGCGTGTTATTCCATTTGATCGCATGTCAATTTATGTCAAGATCAAGCACTTTGGGTGCCTTGAAAAACACTTTAGAAATCTAATCCATCATCATCTCTGGTTCACATAACCCCTGACCCTAACCCTCAGTGCGTGGTATTTGACGCATCGATTCAGGCTGGACAGGGGGCTAAAAAAGGCATCAACATACACTTATAATGCGTGAAGATAACAGGCCAATTAAAAGTGGCGTGGATATTTACGTGAATCATGATATCTCATTAGTTTTTTGGCTAAATTGATGTATTCAGTTTTTGGTGTTCATTTTGATATGTCATTGGCTACTTTATTTTTTAGCATTCCTCCAGAGGAATTAAGTCAAATTAGGTCAATTATGTCAAAGGACCCTCCCTGAATCTCTTTAGTGATAAAAACTGTCAGTCATATCCATTTAATGGAAATGATGACCTACAACACAGGTGTCAAACATGCGTCCCAGGGGCCAAATCCAGCCCACCAAAGGGTCCAATCTGGCCCCTGGGATGAATCTGTGAAACACAAAAATTACACTGAAGATATGAACAATCAAGGATGTTAGAATCATTTTAGGTCAATTCAATGTAAAAATGATCAGACCAGTAAAATAATATCATAATAACCTTCAAACTGCAAATTTTTCTCTATGTTTTAGTGTAAAAAAAAAAGTTACATTACACAAGAATATTTACATTTACAGACTAGCCTTTTATTTTAAAAGAATGTGAATAACCTGAAATCACTGTAGAGAAGTATGTGGAATTTTAATAATATTCTGCCTGTTATTTAATGTTTTGTGTATTTGTAGATCCACTGTGATCTGTAAGTTGTGATTCACATGTATAAATGATAAACTAAGGCATAATATTGCTAACATTGCACTGATTTTTCTTAAGAACTTTCAGGGTGTTCATATTTGTTCATGCTATGTTTGAGTACAATTCGTAGATGAAAACATTTTCATTACGGAATTTTACTTTTTTGACTCAAAAGTTTTTATCCTATTATTTATATTATTTTACTGGTCCAGCCCACTTTAGATCATATTAGACTGAATGTGGAACTGAACTAAAATGAGTTTGACAGCCCTGACCTACAATCTCTGCCTACAACAACACGAGGGTGAAAAGTATTGGAAAAATGGGACTTTTTCATTCAATCTGTGGACAGTAAACAGTATGTAAATGTCTGAATGGACCCGTGACTGTTTCTCTGTTTGTTCTGTAACTTATACTAAAACAATAAAAAAAATTAAATACAAAGAAATCACATTGGTTTTTCATAAAAGTTTTCATTCGGGATTTGTTTTGAGGGGTTACAATAAAAAAATGCTGGGACGACCTCTATTCCACTTTGTCTGTTTAAAAGGTTTCATTTTATAATTTTGCATGAATATTTATTCTACTAAACAACAGGTAAAAACGTGAAACTTATCTGTGCTTTATTTATGCATTACAGAATGAATCTGTGGCTTAAAAAACACTTTAAAATCACAATTGCCAAATTCATACACAAATGGACAAAAGTATGTGGACATGTTGAAATCATGTGTTTCTTTTCTAACAGGGGTCTGGGATACAAAACAATGATGACAAATGTCATAATACAGTTTTATATTGGGATAAAAATCATTGCATTGGTTAGTTTAGTTTTAATTGTTAACTTTGCTTCCCAAATACCTGAGATGGTTTTTACTTAATTTCTCTAAATGATTTTTTTAAATTAACTCCATGACAATTAAATGTTCCACCTCTAAATTTCACGAAACATTGGCTAAAAAAGGACCCACCCTCAATCTCATTAGTGATAAAAATTGTCCGTCATATCCATTTAATGGAAATGATGACCTACAATCTCCGCCTACAACAACACAAGGGTGAAAGGTATTGGAAAAATGGGGCTTTTTCATTCAATCTGTGGACAGTAACCACTATGTAAATGTCTGAATGGACCCGTGACCGTTTCTCTGTTTGTTCTGTAACTTATACTAAAACAATAAAAATTTTAAATATAAAGAAATCACGTTAGTTTTTCACAAAAGATTTCATTCGGGGTTTGTTTTGAGGGGTTACAATAAAAAAATGCTGGGACGACCTCTATTCCATTTTGTCTGTTTAAAAGGTTTCATTATATCATTTTGCATGAATAGTTATTCTGCTAAACAACAGGTAAAAACATGAAACTTATCTCTGCTTTATGTATGCATTACAGAACGAATCAGTGGCTTAAAAAAAACACTTTAAAAACATACTGTGAACCCAAACAATGAACTGTGCCACATAAGAGAAGCAGTGTACTCTCAAACAAAAGTTAATCACTTAAAGTTATGCTGAATATGTTCATATTTTACACCGGCTTTGAGAAAATTACCTGACAAACATTTGAAGCAGCCTCTAGTTGTGTGTTAAAACTGGGAGTGTCACTTAAAACAAGCAATTCAGCCTGTTTTGGACTTCCAAGCTGCCATACTTCCAGGGAAGAAGGAACAAAGGAGTGCAGACAGCTGTAATCCGAACACGTGGCCCAGCAGAGGCTCAAACACTGCCACTGCCTACGAGCTGGGAGCACTATTACATACAGCACATACATACATGTGAACACGTGACACGGATTCAGGAGGTGCACGGAACACAAGGAGAAGGGAGAAGAAAGAAGAGGAGGGTGCTGGGACCTGGAACTGACTTTGTGCCCTCTTTTTGTCCTTGATGTAACTTTACCTTATGAAACATGCTTACACATATGACAAGAATTCAAAGTGCATTTCATAACAGGCTGGAAAGCCAAACCAATGACACACTAAAGGCTTTGGCACTCCACTACTTTCAATTCCCACAAATGTCTGAACCTTTAGCCTCATTTCCTTATTTGAGTCTGAGTCCCCAGCAGAGGAAGTCACTGTCTTTGTTTTCTCAGAGCACTGCAGTGATTTTTCTTTTTTTTTTTTTTTTTTGTTCCCCCCCCCTCCACATTTCTCCTCTAACCCGGCTGCGGAGCTCACTCCCTTTTGTCTTTTTTCTAACAAGGCAACATATGACATCAAGACTAAATTTGGCTCACACGTGATAAAAATGGCTGGTTGTATTACCGCAACGTGAGCCAGAGATGTGCGCCGGTGGAAGGAGGAGGAAGAGAGAGAGGGAGAGAGAAAGAGGGAGAGAGGGAGGGAGGGAGAGAGGGCGGCGGGAGTTCACCGTCGGTTCAGCCGCGACGCACGGCTCCGCAGCGGCCTGGCGGGCAGCGGTGCCCCGTCAACACGTCCCATTGCCCCAGATTCCTTCATTGTGTCGGGATTACACAATGAACCTGAGCGGCCCCTCCTCCTCCCCCCTCCTCCCCCCCCAGGCCTACGACTGCCAGCAGTTTCTATATAGGCTGCAGACATTATGCAATATTTGCTTGTGTGGCAAAAACAACAGGAGCCTATATTTATTTATTTCCTGTGTTTGTCTGTTATCATTGCATAAGTCTACTTATTGCAACACACATGAGTTCTAAGAAGACTAGTGGATAATAAGTGTGGATATGTGTGTTAACAGAGACAATGTGGGCATTCAGTGGCTTACATTACATCATTGGGCTGCTTACTCATGACACTGGCGGCTCAAGCGTGGGCTTTATCTACGCCCTAAAAAAGTAGCTCTTACACACTACATGCTAAACTACATAAACTATAAAGCTAAGAACAGCAGCTGTGTTAGCTAACTACTGTGATTAGCAGCGGAATTTCCCGCACATGCCAGCTTTAAACAAATAAAATTGAGTATTACGACACTGTGTCGCAATCCGTAAACTCCTCTTCTGCCCCATATTTAACTAACTGCTAGCTAACTAACTGCTAACTACTACTAATAACAGCAAACCGACACAATACACAGAAACACACACACATTGAGTCAGAGCCGGAGTGGATTTCAGCCTTAATGTCAACAAGCAGAAGGCATTTCTAAGTTTAAAAATAGTTTCTGGCTTGTAAACATAACGTTAGCTAACCTCCATAACAGACACATAATCTTAGCCATACACTGCGGTGAGTGTGCACGTAAACACAACAGCAGTCCAGCAGGATCAGCTTGGATTAATGTTCACCTCAAATCACAACTGTACCTTCTCCAGCCCAGGACGGAGGGTTTGGCCTCAGCTTTATGCTCCTCCGAACCACACGCAGTGGTCAAAGTGCGGCTTTTCCATGAGCTGCTGTAGAAAGCCCCTCAGCTGCTCCAAATCCTACCAGTTGCTCCGCACCTTGCCGTCTCCACCCTGCTCTGTTTCCTCTCAAGGTGGAACTGACTCATGGATCTGTGTTAGTAGGTCACTGCTTAAGTGTATTGGCAGCGTGGAGGAGACTGACGGCCCGAGCAGCCAATAGAAAGGCAGCATTTTCCAAGTTCAGCCAATGACGTTTGGTTTCAGCCGGAGCTCGAGTCTCATCTAAAATGTATGTCGTCATTCACTATTCTTGTGGGGCGTTCAAGTACATCACCAGTGATGCGTAAGAGATATTATTCAAAGAGATATTGTTTCCAAACCTGCAGCTGTATTTTATTGGAATAATATTTACAATGGCACAGACTGGAAAAACAACAAATTTGCACACCATCGTCCAAACATTATTGTTTTTAAAGACCTTTTTTCCAATTATTTATATAATTTCAAGAACATTATAAACTGTAAAGCAAAAAAAACCAAACAAACAAACAATGTGACGTATATAATCTTAATTAATTTCTATAATTTCTATTTTATACCTCTAGCTTTTTTATTTTATTTATTTCTTTTTAACTTACATTTGTTTCCATATATTGGAAATGTAAAATATTTTTTGAGCTGTTCTCTTTTTTTCTAATAGTAGATCATGTTTTGGGTTGTTGTCTTTTTTCTTACAGTGGATAATTTTTTGGGCTGTTCTCTTTTTTTTCTTCTATGGATATTTTTTTTTTTAGCTGTTGCATCTCTGGGCCACCTCTTGGCTTCTGTCCTCTCCTGCACAATAATGTTACATGTTTGAATGTTGTTGTTGTTGTTGTTTTTAAATTTCTCTCTTGCTGTTTTATGATGTGCAAATAAATAAGTAAATAAATACAAATACAAATAATAATAATAATAATACATCGGTTTTAAATAGCACTTTTCTAAGCACGCTTTATCACCAATTTTACATATATATACAGTATATATATATATATATATATATATATATATATATATATATATATATATATATATATATATATATATATATATATACATATATACATACATATATATATTTACATACACACACACACACACACACACACACACACACACACACACACACACACATATATATGTATATATATATATATGTCAGGATAGAGACTGCGATCTGGTAGGATCGGCGATTCTACCAGTAGAGACTCCGATCGTAGTCTCTACTGGTAGAAACTCCGATCCTGCCAGTAGAAGGGTTAGGGTTAGGGTTAGGGTTCGGATCGGAGTCTCTACTGGTAGAATCGCCGATCCTACCAGATCGCAGTCTCTACCCTTATATATATATATATATATATATATATATATATATATATATATATATATATATATATATATATATATATATATATATATATATAAATTATTATTATTATTATTATTATTATTATTATTATTATTATTATTATTATTATATTACCCTCTGTATTTTGTATTTTTTGGTGTAAATCATGCATTTTCCTACATTTCATTTACAGATCATGGAGATGTTCATAAAAACTCAGAGCAAATTCAGTGTTAATTATATCAAAATAGAGAAAATGAAGAAAAAGTTGCTTTTTCTGCAAAGATATTGCTAAATGAATGTACAAATAAGTGTGTCCATCCACTGGCATTGATCCAACTCCATGGGTTTTACTGATGAATCAGTGTTTTTTTTTGCTTATTTTCTCAATGTTATTTATTATTTCATACATTTTCTTATTCACTTGTGTTCATTCCATTTCGTATTTTACTTGTTTTTGTTCTTTTTTTTTTTTCTTTTTTTACCCCTTTTTTTTATATTTGTCTTCAAATTCAGTTCATTTTGTTGCTTATTTCATGCTTTTTTTTGTTTCAGTAAATGTTTTGCTTATTTTTTTCCCACATTATTTTTTATTTTGGAGGTTTTTTATTTGTTTGTGTTCATTTTATTATTTAATATACATAAACCCAGTGTGTCCATCCCCTGCACTGATCCAACTCCATGGGTTTTACTGGTGAATCAATGTTGTAGAAGATGATGGCGTTTCCATGGTAACTCCGGAGCCTCTGAACGTCCAAATATGGTCATATCTGATGACCGTGAAAAGATGACAAACTGTATTTTACACCAATTATTTCCATGTATTGATAGGATTAATGGATCAACAGGTATTAATCAGTTTAGATCAGCAGATAGTTTTGGTCACTCGTGGATGAATAAATAAAATGATGATATAAACTATAATAAAAGAGCAGAAAAGGGTTTGGCTGCTCTTAAATATTCTCTACTACACCTAATATTTCTTTCATGCACCTTAACCTCCTCAGACACAGGAAAAGTCAGAAAAAGTACCAGCTTTTTTGTTTGTTTTTTTAAATCAGTGCCTATATTGGAAACACCATGATGCAACAGTTTTTTCAGATGCAGTTTTTAAAATTTTTATGGAACGTCCTTTTTGGTGGACAGTTTTCTTTTCTTTTTCTTTTTTTTTTGTATAAAGTTGTGAAACTCTTGTCCACAAATGTGGACAGAAAACCCAGAGCTGGGTCTGAGGAGGATAAGTATGTACTGTATGTGTCTGATGCAATACTGAGATACTGTGAGTTCATTTCTTATTTATTTATTTGCACATAATAAAAACAGCAATGGAAAAAAACAACAACATTCAAACAAGTAACAAAATTGTGCAGGAGAGGTTAGAAGCCAAAGAAAAAGGCTTATATGAATACCTCCCCCGAAATGAACAATACACAGAAAAATAATTAAAAAATACAATATAACTGAAATAATAAACTAAAGTAAAAACAATAAAAATGTAATCCACATTACAAATCATCAAATACAAATCAGGTAATACACAGCCTTACATTTTTTCATGAATTAGAGTCCTTTTCAGATGCTTTTTAAACAATGATAAAGTAGATGTTGATTGAAGTTCAGGTCTTAGATTATTCCACAGATTTGGTTCACGATATTTCAGAGAATACTGACAGACTGAAGTTCGGCAGTACCGAAGATAAAATTTGCTTGAATGTTGTGTCGAAAAGTTGTGAATAACAGAAGACAACATAAAGAAATTCTGAAAAACCTTGGGAAGAATATGAGTTAAGTGACCATATTTGTACATGAAGACACAGGTCTGGTAAACGTTCACATCAAAAACTGAGAGAAGATTGAATTTTTGGAAAAGAGGAGCAGATGAGTGGAGTCTCTTAGAAAAACTGATCATTCTTAAAATTTCTTTTGAATTAAGAGAATCTTATTGAGATACGTGGGACAGGTTGCCGCCCAAACAGTACTGCAATAAATAATGTGAGGATAAATGAAGCAATAACCTCCAGTTTAACCTCTGGTTCTTTGTTGTTACATCATTTTCAGCGTCGATAATCAGTTCAGCCTCTAGAGGGCGGTGTTGGTTAACTGGTGTTCATGTGGGGGCTCAAACTGAACAGACCACAGTTAAGATGGCTGCTGCACATTCAGTCCGAACCCATAAAGACCCACAGTTACTTTTGTGTTAGTGTTTCTCTTTATTTAACCCATGAAGACCCGAACATCCACTGGTGACACAAACCGTCTACTGATCTGAACTGTTTAATACCTGCTGATCCACTAATCCTATCAATCCATGTCAATAATTGGTGTAAAATACAGTTCTTCATCTTTTCATGGTCATCAGATATGACCCATTTGGACGTTCAGAGGCTTTGTAGTTACCATGGAAACACCATCATCTTCTACAACAGTGATTCACCAGTCAAACCCACGGAGTTGGATCATTATATTATTATTGTTTTTCATTATTATTCAGAGAAAAAAGTCAGACTAAGAATTCTGACTTTTTTTTCTCAGAATTCTAACTTTTTTCTCAGAATTTTGACTTTAAATTCAGAATTCTGCCTTTTTTCCCTCAGACTTCTGGCTTTAAACTCAGAATTCTGCCTTTTTTTTCTCAGAATTCTAACTTTTTTCTCAGAATTCTGACTATAACCCCTTTAGCCCTATCAGCCCGCCCCCAGGCCGAAAAAATTATATTAATATTCATCTACTATAAAAATATAATAAATCAGGACAATGGATGGTTTTTTTTCAACTTTTGCTCAAAGTTTACACCATAATGTTAATAAAAGTACATCAAAAGTGTATTTTAGTGCAAACTTTAATGTTCAAACATGATTTTTAATCTTTGTGGGGTGAAATATACGCTATTAAAAATCTCAGACACAAACAATTAATTTATGCATATCATCGACAATCCAGCCGAAAAAAAAACAGGCGAGGATAAAAAATTCTAAATTCTCTTTTAGTTTGTTCCAGTTTACTCAGGCAGAGTAATAGATACAATATTTTAGACAATGGGAATAGATTCTGTGAGGTCTGTAAATGTCCATAGTCACCAAGAACATCCATATGAACCTTATTATTGTGAAGGAATTCTTCATTTACTTTCAGTATGTCTGTTTAGGTGTTTTTCCCCTGAAAATATGGTCAGGGTTTAACAGGTTAAACTCAGAATTCTGACTTTTTTTTCTCCTCAGAATTCTAACTTTTTTCTCAGAATTTTGACTTTAAACTCAGAATTCTGACTTTACGTTCAGAATTCTGAGTTTAAAGTCAGAATTGTTTTCAGACTTTTTTCTCATTATCATAAAAAATATCAATATTGCACCTTAATTTTTGTTTTGTTTTTTCCAGTGGCCCTAATCCTCTTCTGTATTTTTCCCTCTGTGAGACGATGGAAATAATTCATACTGTGAAAGTGAATGATGCTAGTGATAACTTCAGTGATAACCGGCAGAAGCTTCACTGTGTCAATAAACAACTTCCAATCTGACTCAGCGGATCTACTGTGTGGTGTGCCCCAAGGCTCTGTCCTGGGACCAGTCCTGTTCTTACTCTATGTCCTCCCACTTGGCCACATTATCCGACAGTACAGTGATGTCTCCTATCATCTATTCGCGGATGACATCCAGATATACTGCTCCTTTAACTCCTCTGAGCCCCACAAACTGAGTTCCTTAATCAACTGCTTGTCAGAGCTGAAGCAGTGGCTAAATGAGAACAGCCTCCAGCTGAACTCCAGTCAAACACAGACCCTCATCATTGCCCCGGATAGTGCAATCCCAGGGATCAAACATCACCTTGGAGACCTGAGTTCCTCAGTAAGGACCAAACTGAGGAATCTGGGTGTCATCTTTGACCAGGACATGTCTTTAGAATTCTACTCCAAACACCTAGTCAAAAACTGTTTCTTCCACCTACGCAACATCTCCAAACTCAGATCTATGGTGTCCACAAATGAGCTCGAGATGATCGTTCACGCTTTCGTATCTTCTCGCTTAGACTACTGCAACAGCCTGTTTACATGTTTAAACAAGAAGGAGCTGGCCCGTCTACAGTTTGTCCAGAACTCTGCTGCCAGGCTCCTGACCCGCACAAACAGGAGAACCCACATCACTCCCATCCTTAAATCTCTCCACTGGCTCCTGTTCTATATCGTCTTCATTTCAAATTCTTGTGCTAACTTTCCGGGCCCTACATGGCCAGGCCCCTGCATACATTGCTTCCCTGATCCAGCCCTACAGCTCGACTCGTAGCTTGAGGTCTTCAGGACAGCACCTGCTGATGGTTCCACGGACCTGTTTTAGTACACGCGGTGACAGGTCTTTTAAAGCTGTGGACCACGTCTATGGAATGACCTGCCTCTACACCTACGGTCCATGGACTCTGTACAGAGCTTTAAGAAACACCTCAAAACCCTCCTGTTCAAAAAGGCTTTTTAGTCTCCCACCTGACCCAGGGCCACCACAGACTGATTACACTCTATGTATTCATCATAACGTACTCCATGTGTCACCCCCCCCCAGTCTCTCTATATCTCTATCGCTCTCTCTTTTCTCCTCCTTTACTCTCTCTCTCTCTCTTTAAACCCCAACTGGTCCAGGCAGACGTCCATCCTTCAGGAGTCTGGGTCTGCTCCAGGTTTCTGCTGTTAAAGGGAACTTTTTCCTTCCACTGTCACCAATCACAAGTGTTTGCTCCTGAAGGATTCTGTTGGGTCTCTGTAAACTTAATTTGATTCTGATTTGAATTGATAAAGCACTTTGTGACTCTGTCTGTGAAAAGTGCTCTATAAATAAAATTTACTTACTTACTTACTTACTTCAGTCGGATTTTATGGCTGGTTCATGTCATCACAGGCACATAGTGTCATGTGTTCTAGATTCATTTGTAGACATTTCCTCACATATCAACTTTATTAGTAGGGTTAGTGACTGTGATTAGTAGAGTCAGTGTTATATCAGAGGAGCTGAAAAAGAGCAGATTTTGCCTTAATTCAAGCAGAGATTTGTTGGCAGATCTCAGACTCAGTGGTGTTGAAATATTCATAAAGTGATTTTCCTCACTCCTCACATCTTAATCGAAAGTATAATTTGGTCTCATGTCGTTCAGCATCCAAGACTTTTTATTATTCTGTCGACATAGACGGTTTCTTGACAGTCTGTTACACAAATCAGGGCAGCTACAAGAAGCAGGAAATCATGGGTCATCATTTGTGGTTTGTTTGTGGTTTAAACATATTCTGGTGCAAGAAAAAAAAGAGTGGAATATGGCCTTGAAGGAGGTCGGTCTGCACTCTGTGACTGACCTTCAACTTGGTTAATAATAGTTATTTCCTCTTTAAGTACTATGATTTTTTCACTTGATAATACACAGTTTTCCATGAAAATATCAGCGTTGCTTTTACTTGTTTTCACTTTGCCTTCCCCTCGTCTTCACAAACCTGTGCATTAACTCGAACATTTTACAAGATGACGATCCATGGAAACGCATCATTTTTTAAATCGTCAAGAGGAAATAAAACCAATATACCCCCAAATATGAATTCTTTGACAATCTGCACCAAAATTTGAATGTTTTGGTTGTTGTAAAGACATGAGTAACATTTGTTTATTTGCTGAAGTCAAAACTCTGACATATGTTTTCCTTTAAGATTTCATTAGAAAGTGTAAAACTACAAATTATTTTTATTAACTTTCTTTATTGGAAGTAATTTCACAGGCATGACATGACAATGCAATGTGATAAAAAGGACTTGCACTCTTTCATTTTTCTTTTATCCCTCCCACAATCCCACCCTACCCAAAAGAAGACGATCCTGAATGTAAATCCAATATTGACGAGTAATCAGTACAGAATAGATACAGCAATAGTCTAATTAACAACAACAACAAAAAAAAGTGTAGTAAAATAAAACAAAACAAAACAAACAAAAAAACAATTTCAAGAAAAATTATGAGACTCATTTACTCTAAGTCACAGGCGTCAAACATGCGTCCTGGGGGCCAAATCCAGCCCACCAAAGGGTCCAGTCCAGCCCTGGGATGAATTTGTGAAATGCAAAAATGACACTGAAGATATGAACAATCCTTTTAGTTCAGGTTCCACATTCAGACCAACTCAGTCTCCAGTGGGCAGGATTCAGTCAAATACGATCAGAATAACAGAAATAATGACAACTGCAAATGTTTCTCTTTGTAAATGTAAATAATTTCATGTATTTACACTAAAACAAAGTATAATTTTGCAAAAAAATGCGAATGACGTGAAATGTCTCAAGAGAAGCAAATGCAATTTTAACAATAGTCTGCCTGTTACTCAATGTTTTGTGTGTTTGTAGATCCACTGTGATCTGTCAGTTCTCATGTACATGTGGAAATGATAAACTGAGGCAGAATAGTGTTAAAATTACACTGATTTTTTCAGTTTATTCATGTTATTCACATCTTTTGAAAGGATAGTTTGTAGATGTAAACCTTTTCATAATGCAAATTTACTTTTTTTTGCACTAAAACATAGAGAAAAGCATGGTTGACATTATTTATATATTATTCTGTTATTTTTTTACTGGTCCGGCCCACTGCAGATTAAATTTTGCTGAATCTGGCCCCTGAACTAACATGAGTTTGACAGCCCTGCTCTAACTGGTGCAAAATGTACTATTTTCTTCCCACCTTTTTCCACATTCTGTCATAATTGTTTATGGAAACTAACCAAGTGTGTATCATGAATGTGTTTTATATAATTTTGACTCTGTATGGCTACTACTTTGACAGGTCTCCCACGCAAAATAATATCTAATCTCAGTGGGACTTCCTGGTTTAATAAAAGTTAAAAATAAATAAATAAATAAAAATAAAAAATATACTATAGCACATTGACCAGCCTGCTTTTAGTCAGTTTTATGGGACTTTGAAGCATTTATAATGTTCGTTTTGCTCCCAGGGCTCCGCCCCTGGACCCCCCCACCCCCCTCTTTCTATTTTTTCTGGATCTGCCACTGGATCCTCCTTTAATTATGTACCGTACACTTCTGCATATGCTCTCGTTAAGCCACTCTGTATAATTTTCTTGTGTTTAAAATTGAAGAATAACAATCACTCATTTAATGACAGTCAAACTCTTTCATATTCCATCTGTTTCTGCTTGTTTTCTCATGCTCTTTACACTCTCATAAACACAGGTACCAGTTTGGACTTAAAAGGGTACAAATGCTTGTCTCTGGGGGTGTACTTTTTCAGAGACATTTCTGTACCCTTTCGAAATGGTCCATTTTTGTACCTTAAGTATTTTACATAGAAAGAAAACTCATATAGTTGATAATGCCATGATGTTTAAAGTTTGAACTGGTGGACTAATTGAGGAAAAAAAAAAAACGGCATAAGCAAGCTACGACATCAAGACATGGAGGTGTGAATGAAAACTGGACAAAACACAGATTATGGCAATAATCAGAGGTTCTAATAAGAGAAATAAACGATTAGGCTATTATCATTGAGTTAATTGGGCTATTAACCCTTTCATGCATGAATTATGAGACCCTTAATCCAGATTTTTTCCCTAAGTGTTTATATTCCTCTTTAGGCATGAAAAAAACATGCCTAAAGAAAATTTTTTATGAACCTATTTTTCATGGAGTTGCAAAAATGTCCACTCAGCTGGACACCACACGTTTAATTTTTGAAGCAAAGAAATATGTATTTACTGATATATTGTGTGAAAACAATGAAATAAAAACCTTCTTAATGCCTATTATAAGTAATTCATTTATCAGACAGGGGTGGTTGCTTGTTTACATGCTTTACTAGTTTGTCTGATAAATGAATGACCAACAATAATTATATGTGGAAGACAGTATGAACCTTCACCAGACATTTTTAATGCAACTAATCTTAAGTTTTGTCACATTTTAACATGCTAATACCAGTCATTACTCACTTCATGGAGATAATATGCAAAAAAAAATACAACAAAAAATGACAACTTAAAAAAAAAAAGTTAATTGCAGACTTATAACAATAACAAGCACTTGATTTACACTTAAACATGTTACCCTAGATCAGGTTTATCAAGAACAGCAAAGTTACAGTAATGGTAAGAATGTCAGCGTATGGGATGATGCATAAGCGTCCACTGTGTTGGCTGATACGGAACCAAAACAACAAAATCCATGAATAAATGAGAACAACTGTAGAATAGATGTCCACTGTAGTGACCAGTGTGCATGAAAGGGTTAAAACACAAATTATTATTAAATATAATATAGAGTAATTACAGTAGGATATATAATAAATAATGTGCTCAGCCTAATGTTTGAACTCTAGTTCGTCCTACTGTTCAGTTCTCCTAGCCTATAGCCTATTCTCATGGTCTACACACAGGTTTTAATGCTGCAGGGTACCTTATATAGTACACATTTGGACTTTACAGAACTTTGGAGCCTTTTTCATAGTCTAAAGGTGCAGTTCTGGCCTCCTAAAGACCAATATTGTACTTTTGACAGATCTTTCTTAAAAAACTGTACTTATAGGTGCATAAATGTTCTGATCTGGTACCTGTGTTTTTGAGAGTGTACTTGTGCAGTTCCATAAAGGTCAGTGAAGCTCAGAGTGGATGACTAAGTCTGTAACGTGTCGCCTCTGTCCTCTGTTTTTACACACTTACAAACGTCTGAATGGGCTGGTTGGGTTGGCAGCAGGTTGCCCACATTTAATGGCTTGTTTTTCACATGTGGCTGAAGTCCTGCATTCTTTCGCTTATAGCCGTGGACCTGCTGGGATCCTCCTGTCATACTTTAGTGTCTAGTTTCCTCTGGAGTGTTTTGAAGTAAACAGCCTGAAACCACAGAGTACTTAAACTTTATGTTAAAGATCACAGTATGACTTCAGACGGTGATTAGGATGATGACGAACCCGTAAAGACCCAAACATCCACCAGCGACAGTAACCATCTACTGATCTAAACTGGTTAACCCTATAATGCCAAACGTGTCATACTGGATACAGGAGTTTTGAAAACCTCTACATGATCAGTGTGATATTTTTTTTCTTGGAAAAAACTGGTGTATACAATTAGACACATGTAATAGACAGATAATCTATGGAAGTAAATCTGTCTCATCAGATTTTGAATTATAAAAGCCACTGAATTTCTAGCACTGATGTTTTTTTGAACTAAAATTAAGTATCTGAATTTTTTGTCTCTGAATTCAACTATGTTCATAAATTTAGAATAAAAAAAATTCAGACACAAAAAATTCAGATCACACATCCGGGACACCAAAGATAAGCAATCGATTCTATCTCAAGTTGAACCGACAGCCAGCCAATCGAGTTAAGTTAGGCTGGTCATGTGACACCGATGCAGGAAGACAATCTGCACGGATATGTGATCTGCATGTTTTGCATCTGAATTTGTTGCTTTTGAATGTTTTGTTTTTGAATTTGTTGCTTTAGAATTTTTTGCATCTGAATTTGTTGCTTTTGAATGTTTTGTTTTTGAATTTGTTGCTTTAGAATTTTTTGCATCTGAATTTGTTGCTTTTGAATGTTTTGTTTTTGAATTTGTTGCTTTAGAATTTTTTGCATCTGAATTTGTTGCTTTTGAATTTTTTGCCTTTGAATTTTTTGCATCTGAATTTTTTACTTTTGAGTGTTTTGCATCTGAATTTTTTGTATCAGAATTTTTTTTTTCTAAATTTATGACCATAGTGAATTCAGAGACAAAAAATTTGGATACTTAATTTCAGTGCAAAAAAATTCAATGCTAGGAATTCAATAGCTTTTATAATTCAAAATCTGATGAGACAGATTTCCTTCTATAATAATCCAGCAGGGGGAGGAGCTCATTCACCAGAGGCCTTTCCAGTGACACTGCAGACTGTCATTAATGAGGAAGGAGGAAGAACTTTGATCATTTTGAAAAGGAATTACCAATTTATAAGACATGTTTGTGTTATATTAGATTTTTGTTTGTTCAAAAATAATAATATTTGAGCGTTGAGACCCGCTGTATCAAATATGATACAAAATTGAAACTCATACATGGAAACTGATATTTGAAAAAACTTTTTTTTGGTTGTTCAGAAGGACCAATAAAGGCTCCAGTTTCAACAAACTGAAATTTTCTGTCACTGATTTAATGATTCAGGCTTTACAGGGTTAATACCTGTTGATCCATTAATCCTATCAATCCATGTAAATATTTGTTGTAAAATACAGTTCTTCATCTTTTCATGGTCATCAGATATGACCCATTTGGACGTTCAGAAGCTCTGTAGTTACCATGGAAACACCGTCATCTTCTACAGCATTGATTCACCAGTCAAACCCATGGAGTTGGATCAGTGACAGTGGATGGACACACTGGGTTTATGTTCAGTTAAATGAGAGATTTTGTTGGAAAAGTCACTTTTTCTATGTAATACTTATGATATGTAATAGTATTTATTTCTCCAGTGCCATATTGTAGATGCATACAGATATGTGGTGACAGAAAGGGGTTTGGGGGGGGTTCAGTGGGTTTTGTTTGGTTTTCTTTTTTTATGTGTGAATACCTGTGTGTATTATTATTGTTGTATATTCTGAAAATTCAATAAACATGTCTAAACACACAAAAGTAAATTTTTCTTCAGTTTTCTGTTTCTGATATAATAAGCTTTGAATTTACTCTGAGCTTTTTACAACATCTACATGATCAGTAAATTAAATATAGGAAAATACATTTTCACATTTTCACTGGAAAAACAGAAATAGTCTTATAATAAAAGGCATAAATCACTTATGAAAGGTTAAATATAGAGAAAATTCAATTGGGAACTGATACAAAAGCAGCGCTGGGTCTTTATGGGTTAAACACAAGAATCCATTTGGTTCTTTTTTCAGACTCTTATTTTAGCGGTACTAGTAATGTGTTGAATGTTATATTGAGACATACTGGTAACATTTCTTTAAAGCAGTGGTTTTCAACCTTTTTTTACTCCTGGCCCCATTTTAACATCCCAAATTTCTGGCGACCCCAGACATTCAAAACACAGACTTTTTTTTTTTTTTTGCTAAAATTAATTTGTTTTTGATCATGTAATAGTTTGCTATACTATGTTGCAAATAAATGTTAATTTTAGTTGACATTTAGTCTATATAATGTATATTATTGTGGACAGAGGCAGTAAATCCAGGTGTAGATTACTGCACAAAGGGAGAATTTTATTTTCCTTGGTCAGGATCTGTCCAGTCAGTCCAGCTGTGATTTACAAGGAGGACAATTAATACTGAACAAACAAGAACTGAAACTATGAATTATGAAAGAGCTGCAGCATCTGAAACTGACCACAATGAACATGTGACACAAACAGAACCACAGTGCTGCAGTTTCACAACCACAGTTCGTCATGTCTGTTATGGACTGGGATTGGCTCTGTCAACTCAACATATATTTTGTATTAGTAAGTTTTTTTTTATTTTATTTTTAGCAATTACTAGAAATTTCAGGCGACCCCACATGGGGTCCCTACCCCAAGGTTGAAAAACACTGCTTTAAAGGAAAATGTGCAGTGGGAGGATCTACAGTTCCTCATTTTACATTTTCACTATTGACATATTACGACTTAAGAAAACTGTGGCAGCCTATAGTCAGACTTCACTCTGCTTCCTGATACTGTCCAAGAAAAATATCAGTATCTTTAGCAGCTAAATGTTTGACTGTGTTCACCAGCTGGTCTGTCACTGCTGCTGGGTTTGTTAGAGTTTTTCACCAAAGGCAGCTGGTGTTGGCTGATCAGAGCAGATGGACTGAACCAACACAATAAGGCTGGCTCATTTGATATGTTTTGGCATCTTTGACTTTATTCAGAGTGATCTAATTCTTTGCAAATGCACAAATAATAGTGCATTTTGAGATATTCTTATACATTTAATATACAAGTGTAACAGGGTCAATTATTTCGCAGCAGTGTGGGTATGTAGAGGATATTGTGTATTGTTTGTTATAATTACACAAAATCTGTTCATTATATTTTCATTTCTTTTGGTTCATACCTGACGTTATGGGCCTCCCAGTCAGTGTGTGGAACTTTTAATCTGAGTCTGTTCCCCAACCAGTCATTCACAGTGTGACACTGCCGCTAGAACTAGAGTTTTGGTGCCTTTACCTCTTCCCTTTTCTTCCTGATCTCCATAGCAGAGGTAAGCAGCCGTGCAGCCAGGGGATATTTTTGGTTTAGCTTCTGTTAATTTAATCTTTAAATGAACTGGCTAATTTAAACTCTATGAGGTGCTTATGATGTCCTCAAACACATTTCTGTATCATTTGGTTTGTGTTGTACAGAAGTCGCTGACCGGAGGTTTTTGTATCTTTGTGACTTTTGTCAGGTATGCTGTATTTTGCTTTAATACTTTAATGTATTAGCCCTTTTGTTCCGGATCTCTATGGGAGAGGAGCCACAAAACAATAAACAGAGACTGCCTCCACAGTTATACGTGCGGGTCTCGTCCTTAAAAAAACACAACGCAGAGTCCGACACCACCGGTTACACAAGTACAAACCTACCAGACAGATGCTGTATGTGGTATGAGTTTGCATTAACCTGTTTGACATCTGATATCACGCAACACCTTTATATTTTGTTTATTTTATCAAATTACTTTATTGAATACTCCATACATGGATGGACACAATATAAGGTCATCATATTACATCTGCTTAAACAAAGCTGGTGTCAAGGAACAGTGCATTAACACCAGGCTTAACAAACTTCACCAAAAAGGAAAAATATAAACAAATAAAATGTTCAAACCAAAGTACATTAGTTTACAAATTGCAAATCTGTACAGCTTGACTAGCAAAGTTTGATGTTACATATCTCAGCTTAGTGTGAAATAAATCATATGTAGGGCTGTGCCATATGGCAATATATATGGTGGGATGAGGGAAACATGTATTTGATATGATTCATAATTTGCTTTATACTACACACCATCATGTAGTTTCACACGTCACATTCTGTCTAATATTTGAACATGATGTTATAACTGCTCTGCAAGGCAAGACATGTACCATAATGTTGATATGAAAATGAACAACACTGGGATGTGAGGTTTTGGTCGTTTAGCGAAGCCCTAGTCATATGGAATACATCACATGTCCTCTGCTTTGAAACAAAGCATTTTACATTTATTCTTTGTCCTTGGATTTAAGTTTAAAAAACATCTCATTGACTATCATAATAATTAAACACCTTACAAATAAGCTGTTTCTTTCAAAAATCCTAAATAAATCTAGTCATCATACATTCTATTGTTCTATGACTGTGGCTACATTGTCTCTCATAAACCACAGAATAATAACCTTTAAACATCGTTCTGGCCCGAGGGGTGCACAAATAACATATGAACAAAACAACTGTTTACTCACTGGTACCAATATCTGCATCATAGTTAAGCCTTCTGTCAAACACATGTAGCATTGCATAGGTTTTGAAGATGATAGTGATCGTCTGCTCGTCAAAAATGTCCCCTTCAGAGAGGACCGACATGTCCTGTTAAATCCTGCGACAACGTGTTTCATGTTGCACAGCAACATTAAAAGCATCAGTTAATCAGAGGAACATTCTATAAAAAACAGTCTATAGTGTAATGCAGGATTCATTTTGCTTAACATTTGACACAGGAGTTCAAGAGGTACAAACATAAGACACTTCTAGCACATGTCAGGTACTATCAAGAAAATGCATAAAAAAAACATTCAGTCACTGTTTTGCAAAACTGCTCCCTTCACTTTCTGCTGCTCATTGAAGTTTTTGGCAAGCACAGCTCACAGAATATTCAGCTCCAGCGTCCTTCACACCTTAGAACCTTATGTATCAGACATGTGGATCACAAGCTCTTCAGTCTGTGGCTCGTTGTCACCGAGCAATTCTGTTTCTGGCACTGACAAGTCCTCGTTTTGGTCCAGCTCCCCCTGGGACACCCCATCAGCCAAGTCCTCGTTATTGGTCTTGGAGTCCTCGTTTAGCAGAGCGGCTCGCTCTGTGACAGAGGTGTTGGAAGGCGCTGTGGTGACGTAACCTGTCGAAGTGGATCCACTGCCGCTGTGGTGAGAACCAGCCTTGGTCACCATCTGAGGAGGGTGGTGCATCTGCTGGTGGGGCATGGGCATGGGGATTTGCATGGGGTAGAAGTTCTGCAGGTAAGGGTATGCCGGCATGGGGTGGTACCCGTTGACGGGGATGTAGAGCTGTGGGGGCACCATGGGCCGGTGCATTTGGCCCTTCATTGGCATGAACTGGGGCTGATGGAAGGGGGAGGTCTTTTTTGGACTGGTGTAGCGGGACGCGTTAGCTGTGCTCATGCTGATGTTGCTAACGGGGCTGGTGCTCAGAGAACTGGTCTGGGTGGTGTTGCTGGTGCCAGAGGTTTGAGCTGAGCTGTTGTAGTTGGACAGGTTCTCCCAGGAGCGCAGACGGGTGTGGATGTCTTTGAAGCGAGGCCTTCTGGCAGGGAACTCACTCCAGCACTCCAGCATTAGGGTGTAGATCCAAGCGGGGCAGTCATCCGGGCAGGTCAGCAGCTGGTGGTTGCGGATCATCTCCACTACATCCTGGTTGGAGTAGCCACAATAAGGCTGCAGACCATAACTGAAGGTCTCCCACAGCAGTACTCCATAAGACCAGATGTCGGAGTCGGTGGAGAACTTGCCGTACATGACTGTTTCCGGACACATCCAGCGAATTGGGAAAGGGCTCGTCCCCATGAGGTTGTAGTAATCAGCTGAATAGACATCTCTGAACAAGCCCAGATCCTGGATCTTGACGCTGAGTTTGTCATAGACCAGAATGTTCCGGGCAGCCAGGTCCTTATGAACCACCTGCTGGCTGGACAGGTACTCCATGCCAGCAGCAACCTGAGTGATGACATGAAGGAAGTCTGCCTGCTCCAGTGTGGATTTGACCGTCTTGTCATCATCTGAGCTACCGACGTCAGAGTTGGGCGAACGCATCACTAGATACTCATGGAGGTCCCCCATGCTGGAGTAGTTGAAGACCATACTCATTGGCTTCTCTTTGGTGACCACACCCAACAGGCAAACAATGTTTTGGTGCTGGAGGTGGAAGCGCAGCATGGCTTCGTGACGGAATTCCTCACAGAGAGTGGAGTCGACCTTGTCCTTTAAAGTCTTGATGGCCACCACCTGGGTCTGCTCACCTGGTGCAGTGCCATACAGGTGGCCCTTGTAAACCTTGCCGAAACGATCCTCACCGAGTTCCTCCATAAATCGCACCGCTGACATGTTGATCTCCCGCAACTTGCCCTGCAGCCACAAAGCAATAAACACGAGTGTAAGTGTGTGGTCATCAGCAGCACAAGAGCTTCAGCTTCAGAATGGAAATGCTGTAAGATTATTAAGGAGCTTTAACCCAAAACAGGCTTTAAGGGTTAGAACACGACAATGAAAGAGGAAGGTCAGTGTGAACATTAGGCCGATGAGAGGTGAATAAACACAAAACAATCTTAGATAACACCAGGAATTTGCGATACGAAGTCAATGATACAAAAATATGTTTTTAACTTCCGTACATCAGTGCTCAGTGTTTAAACCTTTATCAGGCAACTGACTACTTTTGGTAACTTCTGCATTCATTACAAGACAGTGACAGCATTAGTTACAGTGAGTCAACAATCTCAGGTCCAATGTGGTCTCCAGGGTCTGTCAGGTCTAATGTGGTCTCCAGGGTCTGTCAGGTCTAATGTGGTCTCCAGGGTCTATCAGGTCTAATGTGGTCTCCAGGGTCTGTCAGGTCTAATGTGGTCTCCAGGGTCTGTCAGGTCTAATGTGGTCTCCAGGGTCTGTCAGGTCCACCTCTGCATGAACAGTGAGTGGACCTGCTTTATTTGGTACCATGAAATAATGGAACTAATGTGAGGAATGATGTTCAAAGGGGTCATGTGGATGTGGACAGGGGTCTGGACCAGCACGCATGTTGGTCTAATGGTCTAAAAGTGATGTTCTAATGTTTCAAAACATATGTTCCTTTCACCTTTTATGTTTTTTTCTTGTATTTCTTGTTTTTCACTTACTGGTAAGGAACCAAATATGGTAACTTCACTGACCTTCATTTTCTACAGAACAATACAAATTTTTGAAAATTTTCACAAAAGTCATAAAGTCTTGTTCCGTCCTCCAATAACACACTAAGGTTGAATATTTTAATTTCAGAGTATTTCTATGAGTGCCCTATAAAGGGTTAATCCTCCTCCTGATCCAATTTTGTCTTTTAGAATCTATGTTTATTATGGAATTAAAATGGAATTACAGATCTGTTACTAAAGTTAACATACTGTAACATGAACATAATTTACAGGTGGCGCGACCATCAACAAATCAGCAAACGTGTTTTTTCTGTTTTTTTGTAAAGAGAACTGCCTCACTGACAATATCTGCTGGTTGTGATGATAGATTTTTTTTAAAGGTGCAGGAGACTTTCGTGACCAATTTTTCCTCAGATCTGTCCGTCCTCAGTCATATCCTCAGTATCATTCGTCTGCTCGTCTGTCTGTCATTCCTCAGCTGAATCTCTTGCATCACAGTGAACAGTTTCTTAGTTCCATCCACCAGAAACAGTCCATGTGTTTACAAACAGAGCCAGGAGGAAACTCGGGCATCTGAGGAATTTTGTTGTGACGAGCATTGTGGGAAACGAAGGCTCGTGCAGCCGCCTGACAGCAGCAGCTGGAACAGACACGATCGGAAACGGCAGGAGCTCCCTTCCCTCTGTGCACATTCTTTCAGCCGTTTCCGCATTTCAGCCGTTTCCGCATCGTGTTTGTTTCATCCATATAATATCATATGGTCGTGCTGCCGTTGCTGCTGTCAGGTGGCTACGCGAACCTCCGTTTCCCACAATGCACATCGCAACAAAATTCCTCAGATGCCCGAGTTCCCTCCTGGCTCTGTTTGTAAAAACACATGGTTTGTTTGTGGTGGATGGAACTAAAACTGTTCACCGTAATGCAAGAGATTCAGGTGAGTAATGACAGACAGACAGACAGATTGATGATACTGAGGATATGACTGAGGATGGACGGATCTGAGGAAAAACTGGTCATGAAAGTCTCCCACACCTTTATATGTAGAGTATAGCACATGGTTAAAGTTAGGGACAGAGCTCCCAGGGATTAGTTTAATAAAGATAAAGTCCACAAATATGTAATTAAAAGTGACTCATGATTTATTTATTAATATTTAAACTAAACCACATCTTTTTCGAATTCTAAACAAAGTGCTTTTATTGTTAAGTCCACGATTTTCCAGGATCTGGCCCAAGAACCTCCTGTACATTAAGGAAATTCCAAAAAAATGTTTAAATTTTTACCAAAACTTATTGTAGGCAGCATTACAGTTGTGATGAAAAGTAACTGCAGCCATGAGTAGGAAGTGGCTAAAAAACGATGCACCGAAAATGGAGGACTGGACAGAAGTTATAGATGACATGTACAGGACGGAGAAGTGGACTTTCTGTCAGACTGGATGCAGACAAATTCACCAAGTATTGGAAAAACTGGGTTGATTTTTTAACACTATTAAGAACCGATTTTACAGGATAAGAGTAACGTGCATATAGATCCATGTAAACCCTGGGTTGGTGCTACACACTTGAAACGTTCAATGTTCATCTTAAACAGAAGAAAAGAATGGAAGGTGAAATATACTTGTTTTTTTCCTTTAACTATATTTTGGGTTGCTTTATATGTTTTTACTATTTCTGTCAATGCTCCCCTGTTTGAGTCTGTTTTTGTGCTTTTGTTTTTTTCTTTGCATACATAGAAGTCATGTGCACGATGTAAAATGCTAAGATAATGCTGACGGAAAATAAATAAATAAATAAAAAGATAATTACAAAAAAAAAAAAAAAAGAAAAATAATTGTAGTGTTCTTCGTAGAGATTGAATACAATTAAATCTGTCTGTCTGTGTGGACGTCCTACCTGGTGTTTTTGCTGACTGAGGAGAGACAGCTCCATGTCGTGATTGGGTGAACTGTTGACCTGGCAACGAGGGGGCGTGTCCGTCGACGCCTTTTGCTTATTGCGACACATGCAAACCAGAAAAAACAGGCAAGCGATGACCAAAGGGATTGCGACCGCTGGAATGAGAATGAACAGGATCTCCTTTCTGGGGTTCTCTGGAGGCTCTGCAGAAAAAAAAAGTGGAAAAAAGAAAGCAGGCTTGAATTCAGCCTAGTACATATCCCCCCAGATTCAGTGCTCTTCTATATCCATGACTGTTCTTTGACACTGATTGCCCTCCTCGAAAGAAAAGATACCTTAGGTGCATAACTGATTGTAACTTCACCATGGATAATCCATCCTAAAAACCACATCCACCCACTTTAGCCAGAGAACAGGACTGGAACTGGTTGCAGCTCATGTGGTTTCAGTGGAACAAATGTGTTTTTTCCGCTGAGGAGCACATCAAAAGACTCAAAGTAAAACAACTGACAGCCCTCGAAGACTTTAAGAAGTTCGAAAAAAAGTGAGACAAACTGTATTCCCTGTGAACTGAGGTCAGTCCCACAGGAAATGTGAAGGAAAAGTCAGTAATGAACTCGACACATGAAACACAATCACCTTCAAGAGCTCAAAGTGGAGAAAACATTAAAAAAAACAACAATTCATCTGTAGTATAGAGTTAGCGTTTGTATATTTCAGTAACGCTAGTAGCACTTTAGTAGCATTTATTACATTTAATGTGTGTTTATTTTTGTTTTTTATATGGGTATTATTCTCATGAAATAAACAGTGTATTTTTTTTTTTTTTTATAAGGGTATTTGCTGTAAATTTGGTATAGTTTATTTTAAGTATATTACCGCTAAGAAATGGACAGTTTATTTTTTTGTGCATTGTTGTTATGGAGCGGATAGTTTTTTGTTTTTTTTTTCATATTTGTATTATTGTTATGAAATGGACAGAGTTTATTTTTGTTTTTGATATGTGCACTATTACTGCTACGAAAAGGACAGAGTTCACTTTAATGTGAAATGCTGCTGCAAAATGGACAATCTATCCTTGATATGTACAGTAATTTTGTGTTAAGTGTAGGAATTTAGGGTAGGTAGAAGGACAGGGTGGGGGGTGGGATTAGAAATTAAATTTCATCTTGCTCCTTTTCAAACGTTGGACTTTCTTTTATATAATCCTTTTGTTGTTTGGTTTTAATGCAAATTCGAAATAAATAAACAAACTAAACTAAGCTAAACTAAGCTAAACTAAATTAAACTAAACTAAACTAAACTATTGTTAGCATGATTTAGTCCATTAGCCATCCTGCTAATTAAACCAGCTAACTCTCTAATCAGTAGGTTTATACTGTATATTATATAAGTTGGCAGTAGTTTCACCAAACATAACAGTATGTGTGTTAACATTTAGCATGTGACTGAAATTAATTGGTGGCATTTTGGATAAAATGTTCTGGTTAGCAGCAGTGCGGTTGGTTCGGGATTTCACTGGTATTAGCTTAATTTACAGTTCCCAGTAACCCCCCACCCCCTTATCACACCATGCACATGTGCAACCATAAGGTTTATATGTAAATCATATTTAAATCTTTACTTTATTTATATAAATATTTATATAAATACCAATTTTTTTAAAAAAAAATTTCTCTTACATTTCATTTTTCACTCATTTTTGCTTTTATTCTTTTCTTACATTTCGTTTTTCATTTGTTTTTGCTTTTATTCTTTTCTTACATTTCATTTTTCACTCATTTTTGCTTTTATTCTTTTCTTACATTTCATTTTTCACTCATTTTTGCTTTTATTCTTTTCTTACATTTCATTTTTCACTCCTTTCTGTATTTTTTTTCTCTTACATTTCATTTTTCACTCTTTTTGTTTTTATTCTTTTCTTACATTTCATTTTTCATTTGTTTTTGCTTTTATTCTTTTCTTACATTTCATTTTTCACTCTTTTTTTGTTTTTATTCTTTTCTTACATTTCATTTTTCATTTGTTTTTGCTTTTATTCTTTTCTTACATTTCATTTTTCACTCCTTTCTGTTTTTATTTTTCCCTTACATTTCATTTTTCACTCTTTTTTTGTTTTTATTCTTTTCTTACATTTCATTTTTCACTCCTTTCTGTATTTTTTTTCTCTTACATTTCATTTTTCACTCTTTTTTTGCTTTTATTCTTTTCTTACATTTCGTTTTTCATTTGTTTTTGCTTTTATTCTTTTCTTACATTTCATTTTTCATTTGTTTTTGCTTTTATTCTTTTCTAACATTTCATTTCTCACTCACTTTTGCTTTTATTCTTTTCTTACATTTCATTTTTCATTTGTTTTTGCTTTTATTCTTTTCTTACATTTCATTTTTCACTCTTTTTTGTTTTTATTCTTTTCTTACATTTCATTTTTCATTTGTTTTTGCTTTTATTCTTTTCTTACATTTCATTTTTCACTCCTTTCTGTTTTTATTTTTCTCTTACATTTCATTTTTCACTCTTTTTTTGTTTTTATTCTTTTCTTACATTTCATTTTTCACTCCTTTCTGTATTTTTTTCCTCTTACATTTCATTTTTCACTCTTTTTTTGTTTTTATTCTTTTCTTACATTTCATTTTTCATTTGTTTTTGTTTTTATTCTTTTCTTACATTTCGTTTTTCATTTGTTTTTGCTTTTATTCTTTTCTTACATTTCATTTCTCACTCACTTTTGCTTTTATTCTTTTCTTACATTTCATTTTTCACTCTTTTTTTGTTTTTATTCTTTTCTTACATTTCATTTTTCATTTGTTTTTGCTTTTATTCTTTTCTTACATTTCATTTTTCATTTGTTTTTGCTTTTATTCTTTTCTTACATTTCATTTTTCATTTGTTTTTGCTTTTATTCTTTTCTTACATTTCATTTTTCATTTGTTTTTGTTTTTATTCTTTTCTTACATTTCATTTTTCATTTGTTTTTACTTTTATTCTTTTCTTACATTTCGTTTTTCATTTGTTTTTGCTTTTATTCTTTTCTTACATTTCATTTTTCATTTGTTTTTGCTTTTATTCTTTTCTTACATTTCATTTTTCCCTCCTTTCTGTTTTTATTTTTCTCTTACATTTCATTTTTCACTCTTTTTTTGTTTTTATTCTTTTCTTACATTTCATTTTTCATTTGTTTTTGCTTTTATTCTTTTCTTACATTTCATTTCTCACTCATTTTTGCTTTTATTCTTTTCTTACATTTCATTTTTCACTCCTTTCTGGTTTTATTTTTCTCTAACATTTCATTTTTCCCTCATTTCTGTTTTTATTTTTCTCCTACATTTAATTTGTTCACTCGTTTCTGTTTTTTCTGTCTTTTTTTCTGCACTTGCTTGTTGTTTGTCACTGCTGTTAACTGTGAAATTTCCCCACAGTGGGATAAATAAAGTCATATTTTATCTTATCATATGTTATCTTATCTTATTTCACCTTTTATGTTTACCAATCTCCACCCTGTTGTCCAAATATAGTCACTTCTGAGACCAAAAAGCCAAGCTGGTGATGGAGTAAATGGTAATCCAGTCTTCTGGGCCCAGTCCCTCAGTGGGAAACTTCCTGTGGGTTTTTCTTTGTCATTCATGTCTACGTCATACAAAGTGGCCGTGCAGAGTAATTATCCTCTATACATTAAAGCTTTGAGGTCAAGCTAAAAGAGTCTGTGCACCCGGCCTTAATGATCCCGCTCGCCCTGCTAAGAGACTCCGACAACATGGTTTTTCCACACGTCGTACAGCATGACTTTAGGCCACGCCCACTGCAGCTGGACACGGTCATAAGTAGAACAGACACGAGCTGACCACACTGCTCGTAGCTGGCAGGGCATGCAAGATTATTAGACACTGACTCTTTAAAGTGGACCTCAGGCTGTGGCAGTTTGCAGGAAGAGAGGAAAACCACACAGTTGATATTCAAAGTGGCCCATCTGTGTGTCTTTATGAAATGAAAACCAGCTGCTGCCAGTGGATTATGGTGATTAGACAGAGCAAAGGAAGGCCTTGGAACATATCAGCACTTTGGTTTAAAGCGCTGAAGGATGAGGCACGTCCATTTCTGCTGCAAAACAGAAAAATCAAGGCTCTGTTTGGACAGTTTTCTCTTGACCTTCGGGACATTTTTCAGAATTACAACACACTGTCGACCCACATCTGGAGAAACTGGATTAAAGCTTGTGGCTGAAAGTCTTTTGTTTTGGATGGTTGTTAATCATTTAGATGTTATAAATCATGTGCTGAAATGCAGAGATGGAAGTAGGGATGTAACGATTACCGGTTTAACGATAAACGGCGGTAAAATTACAGATGGTTAGTATTACCATTTAAATTCTAATTATCATGATAACCGTGTTTGATTACCGCACTTTTAGGGGAAAAACGCCAACGTAAAGATCTGCTTTTATGTCAAATATTTGAGTATAGTTTTAATTTATTACAATTTGACTTCTCTATACCTGATATTTGGAACCAATATTCACTTTTAAAGTCTTTGAAATGGTTCGTTAAGCATCTGTGTGTTATTTATGCAATAAAGTATATACATTTTTCAAATCAGATTTTATATTTTTTTGTGTTTTTTGTCCTTTTCTGTTTTTATAGTAGGTTCAAGTGAAAAAAAAGAATAGACAGATGATACAGATGAAGTTGTGCTAAGCATTACTTACTGAGCTATGCATCCACATGGACTTCAGGGCGCAAATTTATGCGTCCCAAGGCTCTACTATCTCTTGTATGGGGGGGGGGGGGGGGGGGGGGGGGGTGTTATACCGCGTATTATATAACTTGGTTTGACTTGGGGGGACTTGGAGAGTATGTATGTAACTCAAAAGTAATAGAGTAGTCATTTAATACCTTACAGTTCTGAGATAGTAATATTGTTAGGCAAGGAATTACTTTTAAATAACAGTAACAAGTAATTTGTAGTGTATTACAGTTCAGAAGTAACTTGCACAAACACTTTACTTAATGTGCAACTCAACTAAACTAATGTTAGCATGACTTGGTCCATTAGCCATCCTGCTAATTAAAACTGCTAACTCTCTATAATCAGTACGTTTATACTGTATATTATATAAGCTGACTTGACTTGGGGGGGGTCATTTATGACGAGAGTCTGTATGTAACTCAGAAGTAATAGAGTAGTCATGTAATGCATTACAGTTCTGAGACAGTAAAACTGTAAGGTAAGGAATTACTTTCAAATAACAGTAACAAGTAATCTGTAATGGATAACAGGAAGTAACTTGCACAATACTTTATTGAATATGTAACTAATTGAAACTAAACTTTCAAAACTAAACTTACTAAACTTTAAGGAAAAGAATTACTTTTAAATAACAGTAACAAGTAATCTGTAATGTGCTACAGATCAAAAGTAAGATGCACAACACTTTACTGAATGTGCAACTAATTTAAACTAAACTAAACTAAACTAAACTAAACTAAACTAAACTAAACTCATGTTAGCATGACTTGGTCCATTAGCCATCCTGCTAATTAAAACTGCTAACTCTCTAATCAGTACGTTTACACTGTATATTATATAAGTTGGTTTGACTTGGAGGGTCATTTACGACAAGAGTCTTTACGACAAGTTTTTAATTATCACGATAACCGTATTTGATTACCGCACTGTATGTAACTCAAAAGTAATAGAGTAGTCATGTAATACATTACAGTTCTGAGATAGTAATGTTGTAAGGCAAGGAATTACTTTTAAATAAGAGTAACAAGTAATCTGTAATGGATTACAGATCAGAAGTAACTTGCACAACACTTCATTGAATGTGCAACTAATGTAAACTAAACTAAACTAAACTAAACTAAACTAAACTAATGTTAGCATGACTTAGTCCATTAGCCATCCTGCTAATTAAAACTGCTAACTCTAATCAGTACGTTTATACTGTATATTATCTAAGTTGGTTTGACTTGGGGGGGTCATTTATGACGAGAGTCTGTATGTAACTCAAAAGTAATAGAGTATTAATGTAACGAATTACAGTTCTGTAATATTGTAAGGTAAGGAATGACTTTTAAATAACAGTAACATGTAATCAGTAATGGATTACAGTTTGGGTGTAACTTGCATACCACTGCTGAACAGTACCCAGTGCTACCGGTGCTGTCCTGCTTCACAGACTCCAGACTCAGCCGGCAACAATCTCCTGTTTCAAATCCAGTTCAGGCTGAAACAATCACGACAAAAGATGACGTCTACGCTCTTTCACAAATAAAATAAATTGCCTGAACTGTTCCAATAAGACCAACAGCGTCTTTTGTTCACATCGACAATTTTTTAACACATCGTGACATCCACACAGCACCAGCAGTAACATGAACCCTGTTAGTCTACATATATATGAACTGAAGATCCTCATACATCACAGGCTCCTGATTGTGTGTGCCCGCCACAGTAATAGGATACTTTTCTTCACTCTGCACGCCACAGAGCCACTGTTACTGTCTGTTGACTGCTCAAACTGTTGCTAACAGATTTACAGTGTCTGTCAGGGTTTTATCATCACCCTGGGAATGTGCTGCCAAGAAAAGCACAAAGGTTGCACATAAAAAAACAGGTAACATCACATCACTTCCACACAAGTACAGACTTATGTCAGTTTTCCAGTGAACAAATCCTGGTAAAACTTTGAGAAATCCTAACATCGAAATGATTGATGAACCCAAATTAGACTTCAAACTAAACTCCATGGGTGTATCAGATTCAGAAAAAATAAAGGAAGGTCCGCACAGCCTGTGAGCTCCCAAACCATTTATTCAGTGACGTTTCGCCCGAAACGTAGCTGAATAAATGGTTTGGGAGCTCACAGGTTGTGCGGACCTTCCTTTATTTTTTCATAGTTAAAATGTTTTGGGATCTTGCACACCTCCTATTTTCAACGTGCGTGTCGTTTACCTTTTTTCATGATATATCAGATTCAGATTCAAGTTTATTTGTCATTTCAGCATGTAAAAAAAATACACAGAAACAAAACATTCTACTCAGGTCCCCGACTGTCAGCAGCATTTAGTAAATAGTATAAATTACTGATAAAATAATAAAATAATAAAAAACTGATATAAAATAGCAATAACAATAACCCCCCCCCCCTAAAAAAATTACCTATAAATAACTAAAAAGTTTATTTCTGAAGTGCACAGCAGTAAAGTGCCAGTTTAAAGTGCATTCTGGGCTCAAGTTCAGCAGGAGTTCATTATTTAAATCCAGGTTCCAGACCCTCCTGTTCTCAGCTGAACTGAATAGAGTTTTTAACCATCACTTCAGATCTGCACTGTTTCTTTTAAGCTAAAAGTTTTTATTACCTTCGCCAAGGAGGTTATGTTTTTGCCAGGGTTTGTTTGTCTGTTTGTCTGTCCGTTAGTGTGCAACATAACTCAAAAAGTTATGGACAGATTTGGATGAAATTTTCAGGGTTTGTTGGAAATGGGATAAGGAAGAAACGATTAAATTTTGGTGGTGATCGGGGGTGGGGGGGCCCACGGGGGGGCCACTGATCAGCCTTGGCAGAGGTCTGCGCTCTCTGAGTGCTTCTAGTGTTTTATCTGTTTTTTTTCTTTTCTTTTTTTCCTCATGCTTATACTCTTCATTGCATCCCTGTTTTAATGCTTTTCAAGGTCAAGGTCAAGGTTACTTTATTTATACCCGTTGGTAGATTTGTTTTGCAGTCTAGGCGATTGCCTCGGCATTACAACAACACATACATTAAACACACAAGACAGGCACTTGATCACGCTTACAGACAGGACAAAAAGACAGGACAAAAACCACTAGAAGCACTCGGAGAGCGCAGACCTCCGCCAAGGCTGATCAGTGGCCCCCCCCCCGTGGGCCCCCCCATGCCAAGGAGGTTATGTTTTTGCCAGGGTTTGTTTGTCTGTTTGTCTGTCCGTTAGTGTGCAACATAACTCAAAAAGTTATGGACAGATTTTGATGAAATTTTCAGGGTTTGTTGGAAATGGGCCCCCCCGTGGGCCCCCCCACCCCCGATCACCACCAAAATGTAATCATTTCTTCCTTATCCCATTTCCAACAAACCCTGAAAATTTCATCCAAATCTGTCCATAACTTTTTGAGTTATGTTTCACACTAACGGACAGACAAACAGACAAACAAACCCTGGTAAAAACATAACCTCCTTGGCGGAGGTAAAAAGTGCTCAGTGTTCCACCATTCATCGGTATTGCAGCATGGATAAGGAAATAAAATAGGTAAGATCAAATACATAAAAACAAGATGCAAAAAAACACAATAAAAACCAGAAAAGATAAAAACAATCTGGGATAAAAACCAGAATTAGAACATACAATTAAAAAAAAAAAAAAATTGAAGTCACAATAATAATAAATAGAGCAAAGAAATGGAATAAATAACTAAATAAGTTAGTAAAGTGCAATGTCACTATTTCTTCTTGAGCTCAGTGACGGCGACAGGAACAAAGCTGTTTTTATAAACACTGTGTCCTGGACCTGGGACTAAAAACCTCCGTCCAGAGGAAAGGAGCTGAATTTCACCTGGTAAAGGATGGAGTCATTGTTAAGAACTGATGAAGCCATCCATCCTCTGCACCTGTTTAGTGGACAGGGAGGCGGGACAAGACTGGGACTCACCAATCAGTCCCACTCTTGTCCCGCCTCCCTGTACGCTAAACAGGTCCAGGTTTTAATGTTGAATGTAAAGCACTTTGAATGGTCTCGTACATGAAATGTGCTATATCAGTGTTGTCAAACTCATTTTCTTTCAGTTCCACATTCAGACCAATTTAATCTGAAGTGGGCCGGACCAGTATAAAAATAATAACATGACAACCAATAAATAATGACTCCAAATTGTTTTAGTGCAAAAAATAACACTCAATTAAGCCAATATTTACATTTACAAACTATCCAAACAAAAAGGATTTGAATAATCTGAAAAAAATGAAATTTGTTAAGAAATATAAGTACAATTTTATCAATATTCTGCCTCGACTTATCATTTATAGGCTACATGTGCATTACAGATCAGATCTACAAAGACACAAAATATTTAGTAACAGGCAAAATATTGTTCAAATTGCACTTAATTTTCTTTAGACATTTCAGGTTGTTCATATTTGTTCAGGTTATTCACATTTTATTGTTAAAGGATAGTTTGTAAATGTAAATATTTTCATAATTTAATGTTATTTTTTGCACTAAAACAAAGACACAAAATTGAAGTTTGTATTATTTATAGTCATAGTGTAATATTATTTTTTTCCCATCAAACCCAGTAGTAAATCTGCAGTCATTCTTCTGTGTGGGTTCTTCTGCTGTTCTTATTGGACTGTAGATCAGATTGGTCTGGATGTGGAACCCACACTAACATGAGTTCCACAGCCTGGACTGTGGAGTTTATACACTGTGTAAATTCATCCCAGGGATCGGACTGGAACCTTTGGGGGGACGCATGTTTGACACCTGTGCCTTAGTCCAGTAGTATTTGGTTGTACTTCCTGTGGGGGCAGTGTGTTTTATGGTACTTCCTGTGTGTGTGTGTGTGTGTGTGGGGCGGTGTGTTTTCTGGTACTTCCTGTGTGTGTGTGTGTGTGTGGGGGGGGGGGGGGGGTGTTCTGGTACTTCCTGTGTGGGGCGGTGTGTTTTATGGTACTTCCTGTGTGTGTGTGTGTGTGTGTGGGGGGGGGGGGGGTGTTCTGGTACTTCCTGTGTGGGGCGGTGTGTTTTATGGTACTTCCTGTGTGTGTGTGCGTGTGTGTGGGGCGGTGTGTTTTCTGGTACTTCCTGTGGGGGGGTTTCTGGTACTTACTGCAGGATGGGATGTCACACAGGTCCACCCTGACCTGAGGGTCCAGGGTGAAGCACCAGGGCGCCTGCATCTGGCCTCCGGGGTTACGACAGAAGTTGTGCCCCCCCCACAGTTCGGGGTAGTCCTGGGTCAGGTGGTGGCTGTGGGGGTACTGGGAGCTCCACGGCTGGCACTGGTGACCGGACTTAGTGACGCTGACGGTGCCTCTGTAGTCGGCCCCGCTGCCGTTGAAGCAGCTGTGGTCTGATGGGTAATCTGTGGAGGAGACGCAGACTGAGTATGACTGACCCTGCTGCAGATAGAAGAGGTGGAGCTGGAAAAGGATGACACACAGAACATTTACAGGCACATGGTTAAAGCTTCCATCCATGCTCTGTTTTTATTTAAAGTTATAGTTTGGCACAGTTACTTTTACGTTACACATTTATGTTAGTATATATTTACCTCCACCAAGGACGTTATGTTTGCATTGGGGTTTGTGTGTTTATTTGTCTGTCTGTTTGTTTGTTTGTCTGTTTGTCTGTCTGTTTGTTTGTTTGTCTGTTTGTCTGTCTGTTTGTTTGTTTGTCTGTTTGTCTGTCTGTTTGTTTGTTTGTTAGCCAGATAACTCAAATGGTTATGGACCAATTTCAGGAAATTTTCAGGAAATGTTGATACTGGCACAAGGAACAAATGATTACAATTTGGTGGTGAACGGGTTGGGGGGGCTAGGGCTCGGGCTGTGTGTCGGCAAGAATCTGGCGATACAAGACAAATCACAATACCAGGATCATGATACGATATATCATGATACTGTTAAAAAGGCAATTTTTTTTTAAAAAAGATTTTTCCTTAAAGAACTGAACTTAAATTCTGTTTTACAGACATTCCAGTTTCAGATCCTGTTCAAATGTTCATATTCTATTAGTTCACAACTAACATCATACATTATGTTCGTGCAATCCCAACAAAGGAACGAACATCTGCTTCTCTTAGGATGCTTCAAATAACCATTATTTAATGAAACAATGTTAAATAATAATAAAGAAAGTATGAAAAAAAAACAAAAAGTGAATCTCCACAATATCTGCATTTGAATAAATACCTAAAAATATTGATACAGTACTTTTTAATATCGATACAGTATTATGAAATGAAATATCGCAATATATTGCAGAACTGATATTTTCTCACAGCCCCAGCCTTGGCAGAGGTCTGCGCTCTGAGTGCTTTTCTAGTTACTTATATATTTACTTAAATAGCATTTTTGATTTGTCTCTATTTTGGATTTTGCCCTTTCTTTAGTTCTTGTGTGCTTTTGTGCTGTAAATCTGGAATTCCCCCTGTGGGACTAATAAAAGCACATCTTATCTTATCTTATCTTATCTTATCTTATCTTAGTAATAGTAGTTACTATTTTTATTTAGTTTTATAGTTTCATAGTTTATATTTTTATACTCATTCTCTTTGCATGTCATACTTAAATGTCACTTTGTTTTGTTTGTTTTAATTTTCCAGTCACATTATTCTATTCTTAACCCTTTCATGCACGAATTATGAGAACCTTAGTCAAGATTTTTTTCTTCAGTGTTTAGCCATGAAAAAAACAATGCGATCGAGGTTTTTTTTTCTATGGAGTCACAAAATATCCATGCATTTAATTTTTGAAGTAAAGAAACATGTGTTTAAAACCCAATATCAGAAAGTGATATGAAAACAATGAAATAAAAACATTTTTAATGCTGCTAATCTGATGTCTTCTCACATTTTAACATATTCTAATGCTAGTAATTACTCACTTCATGGAGATAATTTGCAAAAAAACCCTTCTTGTCTAACAAATAGCAATTGATTTACACTTAAACATGTTAGTGCAGATCAGATTTATCAAGAACAGTAAAGTTACTGTAATGATCTGAATTACAGTGTATGGGATGGTGCATAAGCGTCCACTGTGTTGGCTGATATGGAACTAAAACAACAAAACCCATGAATAAACAAGAGAACAGCTGGAGAAGAACTGTCCACTGGAGTGGACAGTGCATGAAAGGGTTAAACCTATTTTTATTCTGTTTTTATTCATCTTAAATTCTCTTGGTATTCAGTGTGGACATCAAAGTAAGCTTTTCATTGTACAGGAAAATCTGTTTCTCTACTGTCCACATGACAATAAAACACTGTGAATCCTTGAATCTTTGAAATGAAAGTGAATCTGATCAGAATGAACCCAAACACAGCTCTGTGCTGAACACAAGGTCTGAGACTCAAATCCTTCTAAACATCTGTTGGAAACAAAGCCAAGAATGGAAACTCATTTCCATCTCTGATTACAAAAAGATCCTTTAAGTCAAACCTAATGACTTAGCATCTCAGAATAATGACATGTGATGGGTTAGGTCATTATTGTGAGATACTAAGTAACTATTTGGAGTATCTAAAGCAGGGGTGTCAAACATACGGCCCCAGGACCAAAACTGGCCCCCCAAAGGGTTTGATCCGGCCCACAGGAGGAATTTGCAAAGTGAAAAAAATTACACAGAAGACATCAACAGTCAAGGGTGTCAGTGAGTCTTGACAAGTTATTTTAAAGTTAAAACCTGTATTTTTCAGTTCCAAATGCCTTTTATTAAATGTTTTGTGTATTTGTAGATCCACTGGGATCTGTAAGTTGTGATGCACATATTTGATAATAAAAGCTGAGGCATAATATTCTTAAAATTGCACTAATTTAAAAAAAAAAAAAACATTTTCTGATTGTGGATTCTCAATTTAATATGAAAAGAACGAATGATACATGAATTCTGAAGGACATCGGACAGTGATAATGAACAGTTTGTTAAAGGCCATGTCAGATCATCTATGCATTCATGAGTGTTTGCATCTTTTAGGTCTGGACATGCGTTAATGCTGACTCCCTCTTATAAACAGGGCTGGAAGAAAATATCGGCTCTGCAATGTATCGTGATATTTCATTTCACGATACTGTATCGATATTAAAGAGTATTTTATCAATATTTTAGGTATTTATTCAAATGTAGATATTACGGAGGTTCCTTTTTATTTTTTGGTTTTCTATTTTGTTTGTATTTTATTTTTTACCTCCACCAGGAGGGAATGTGATCACTTTGCTTTGTGTGTTTGTGTGTTTGTTTGTTTGTTTTCATCTTTAGTGTAAAACTCTTCCACCCATCTTTCCCAGATCTTCCCCACAGATAGGCCTAGGCCCTGGGACCAACCCAGTCCATTTTGGTCCCAGTAGGACACAGTTCAAGGTCACAGCAAGGTCACAACATCTACAGTTTTCCATCTGTCATCATTGAGACATTTTCCAAAATTCATCCAAAATTCAAACGACTCCGATTCTCCTCCAGTTGGATCCACCTGTAGCTTAGAACAGTCTCTTGTATGTGGAACTAAATTGTCCACATCCACTGTGGAATGTGGACTCTGTGGACATTTACACTGAACATTGAAAATCCCATTTCCCACACATTTAAAATTAGAACTCAACTAATATTGATGTGAATTGAATCTAATTGGACAGACACATGACTGGGACCAGATTCAACTGTTTCTGTGTATGGAACAACCTGGAAACTGTTGGATTTAAACAGAAAGAGTGGATCCACACATGCACAGAGTTCAGGGTTGTGTGCTCAGAACACTTGTTATTATTTAACATGTTTTATTAAATAATGGTTATTTGACACATCCTAAAGAGGCAGATGTTGGTTCCTTTGTTGGGATTGAACTCAAATCTTGTTCTGATGTTAGTTCTGAACTAATAGAATATGAACATTTGAGCAGGATCTGAAACTGGAATGTCTGTCAAACCGAATTTAAGCTTTAAGTTTTTACAGAGGAAAGTTTGGTGATGTGGCATCAGATCCTGTTCTGATCAAATAAAAATGTGTTTAGTATTTGTTAGTATTTGTGCAAACTTCTGGTGTAATTTAAATCTTCTAGGAAATGACCTTAAAAAAAAAGAAACAAAACAAACAAAAAAATTGCCTTTTTAACAGTATCATGATATCATATGGTGATCCCAGTGTTGTGGTTTGTATCGTATCTCCAGGTTCTTGCCGATACACAGTCCTACTCATAAAGGCTGACCCTGCAGGGTTGTTGTTCCATCCAGTTGGTGTTTGGACTACAGTTACCATCTGTGTGTATTAAAGCCTCCACCTACATGGACCCAGTTTCTCCGGTGGAACTCCGATCCTCATGCAGGACGCGGCGTCGGGTGTGCCGGGCCGTGGCAGCAGGTGGCAGCTGGGGAGCTGCAGCTGCATGAGGATCATGGGGTTGGAGCGGGCGATCGTATACTCTGCGTGACACAGCTCGTTCTCCAGCGCTTCGCATTCGTCTCGGCAGAGCTGGCGCCGGCGAGGACCTCGAGAGCCTTCGTCGCACAAGGGGAAGACGTAGTAACAGAAGGATGGGATGGCGAACCTGGAGCACTGGTCTGACAGGTGGGTGGAGGTGCCGATCATAGTGAAGGCAGCTGAGGAAGAGCACACACCAGCGTTTAGTATCAGTTATCATCTTATGCATCACTGTGAACTGTACGGCAAAGAGGAGCGGCCCTCGGCTTCATCCTTTCACTCTATTTATCCTACAGCACAGGTGTCAAACATGCAAAATGCAAAAATTACCCTGAAGATATTAACAGTCAAGGGCATCAAACTCAAAAATAACAGCATAATAAACTAGACATAGTGACTCCAAATTTTCCTCTTGGTTTAATGTGATAAAAATAATATGACATCATGCCTCCAAATAATGGCAACACCAATTTTTTCTCTTTGATTTACTGCAAAGAACATTAAATTCTGATCTCCTTTAATAATAAAACGTCAATAACCTGAACAAATATGAATAACCTGAAATGTCTAAAGAAAAATAAGTGCAATTTTAACAATATTCTGCCTGTTTTGTGTCTTGGTAGATCTGATCTGTAATGCACATGCAGAAATTATAAGTTGAGGCAGAATAGTGATAAAATTGTACTTATTTTTCTTCAGAAATTTCAGTTTTTTCCAGTTATTACCATAGTTTTTTGTTTGGATAGAAATAATTTCATCATTTCATGTTTTTTTTTGGACAAAAAAATTTGTAGTTGTCATTATTTATAGGTTATTCTGCTTTTATTTTAAAGGTCCGGCCCACTGCAGATCAAATTGGGCTGAATATGACCCCAGAAAGAAAATGAGTTTGACACCCCTGTCCTACAGTTTTTAAATTCCCATGTCATTTGCACTTTTCCATTTCCATTTACACTACTGTTAAAATACTGTATTTTGCACTACCAAATCTCTACATCTTTTTTACAAATATTCCTAGGTCCAGCTCTTTGATTTTTCCTGATGTAAATAGTGTGCCTTCTATTGTCTTTTGATGTGCCTTGTAATTTCTTGCACTAAGTTGGAGAGCTCGACCTCAATTTTGTTGTACTTGTACAATAACAATAAAGAGATTCTGACTGTGAACCAGAGGAGGTCATCCCAGGTTCTTCCAGTCAAAGTCCTGCCATGTACTGGTTCCAACCTGTTCACTGAAGCAGCCCATTCTGATGAGCACAACTCCACATGCAGGGAGATGAAGGGAGAATTAGTGGAGTCACCTGTGTTCAGTGAACAGGCTGGAACCGATACATGGACGGACTTTGACTGGAAGAACCTGGGATGACCCTCCTCTGCCTGGAACACACTTCAGCTGGGGCTGGAAAGACCTGAGCTCATGTACCTCCAAGTTTTTCCTTCTGTCTTAAAACACAGCGAGTCCATTGGACAGTGCCTGTGTTTTTAAACTGCTGTGACCTCAGCAAGATTTGCACTTTAAAAAATGTACAAATTGCACTTAAAAACTGTGAAAGTTCTCTGTTACTACTATATTATTGCTTGTTTTAATTTATTTATTATTACCTGTGTTTTAAACCTGTAATCTTACTTTCATGTGCTGCTGACCTCTTGACCAGGTCATAAAAGAGACCTCGATCTCAATGGGACTTTAACTGGTTAAATAAAATAAAATAAAATAAAATAAAATAAAATAAACATGTTTGTAACTGTACTTTCTGTCTTTGTGGAAAATCTTTGAATTTACAGATAATCACGCATATCCACAGTCTTATGGTACATGTGGAGTACCACAGGAATCGGTTCTAGGACCATAACTCTTTCATTCGTACATGTTTCCTTCTGTCGTGTCATCAGGAGACAGTTTCTCCTTCTACAGTTGTGATACAGACACTCAGCTCGATGAGTCCAAATCTCAAAATGATCAAAAGGATTTACTTTAGTTGTAAAGGCCTGGATGTCACTGATATTTTTTACAGCTCAATCAGGACAAAACAGAAATATTAATCATTGATTCGAAGGCACAGAGCGAGAAACTGTCCCACAAACTAAAGACACTGAATACTAACGTCAAATGCATAAAATGGAGTAAAAACCTGAAACTTGGTTCAGACCACAGTTCTGATTTTCAGTTGTGTAAAAGCTCTTGTTTCGTCACCTGTGATGCGGTTTTCACTCTCCCCCTGCGTCTGCAGAGACTCGACGTAGATGCTCTGGTTTCCAATGAAACGAGCGCAGGCGATGCCTCGATACGGCTGACAGAACCCTTTATCATGGGACCTAAAAATAAGAAGAATTTGGCACAAATTAGACTCAAATGCATCATTATGGCAGCTATAGTTATACAGTTGATTTCATCACAGGTACTTTGGATAATGACAAGTGAATGAACACAACACAACATGTGAGGTTTTACTTCACAGGTGTCAAACATGCGTCCTGGGGGCCTAATCTGCCCCCCCCCAAAGGTTCCATTCCGGCCCTGCAGGATGAAAGTGCATAAATGAACCTGAACAGTCCAGGTTGTCCAAATCCTTTTGGTTCAGGTTCCACATACAGACCAACATGATCTACAGTAAAAGTAACAACACAATAACCCATAAATAATGACAACTACAAATGTTCTTTGTGCAAAATTATGTGGAAAAAATTGAAGTGAAAAAAAAAAAAACATTACACTGTGAAAATATTTACATTTACAAAACTATTCTTTCACAATAAAATGCAAATAAATCCATAAATAAAAACAAAGCTGAACAACCTGAAATGTGCAGTTTGAACAATATTCTGCCTGTTACTAAATGTTTGGTGCATTTATGGATCCACTGGGATCTGGAGTTGTGTTCATAATAACAGATGGAATATTGGAGAAACTGTTCAAATTTTAGTTCCAAACTCCAAAATTTGAACAATATTCTGTCTGTTACCAAATGTTTATGGAACACTGTGTATAAATGTACATGTAGAAATAATAAGTCGAGGCATAATATTGTTAAAATTGCACTAATTTGTCAAATGAAATTTCTGTTTTTCAGGTTATTCACATCTTTTTTGTAAAATTTAAATATTTTCATAATTTAATTGGGGGTTTTTTTTGTACTAAAACAAAACGGAAAACTTGGATTTGTCTTTATTTATAGGTTATGAAGTCATTATTTTACCAGTCTGGCCTGCTGCAGATCAAACTGGGCTAAATATGGAACTGAACTAAAATGAGTTTGACAGCCCTGTTTTAGATCCTGTGAATATGAGGGCGGTTTATTGGCAAGAATCTGGTGACGCAATACAGTTCATAAGACACAGCTTATGTTTAAAAGGTTAAATGAAATACCTAAAGATAAATGACAACACTGATGTCATGGTTTACATAGACTAATCCCAATCCTGGCCCCTCCCCTTTACCCCTCCCCCTCTGTTTTGCGTGTACACATGAAGGGCTAGTGTTTTGCTTGAATTAAGAAAAAAAATAAAATAAAATAAAATCTGCCAATGGAACAAGTGAAAGTTATCTTGGTCAGATTTCTTGAAATAAGATTTTTCAGATCTATTGTCTAAAAATAAGTTCTTATATCTCACTGAAAAGTTACCCTTTAACCCACAGGTGTCAAACATGTGGCCCGGGGGCCAAATCTGGCCCGCCAGAGGGTCCAATCTGGCCCCTGGGATGAATGTGTGAAATACAAAAATGACACTGAAGACATGAACAATCAAGGAAGTTAGAATCATTTTAGGTCAGTTCTATCTCAAGTGGATCAGAGCAGTAAAATACTATCAGAATAACCTATAAATAATGAAAACTACAAATTTTTCTCTTTGTTGTAGTGTAAAAAAAAAAAAAAGTTAAATTACACAAAAATGTTTAAATCTACAGACTAGCCTTTGACAAAAAATGTGAAAAACCTGAAATGTCTTGAGAGAAGTATGTGAAATTGTACCAATATTCTGCCTGTTATTTAATGTTTGTGTATTTGTAGATCCACTGTGATCTGTAAGCTGTGATGCACATGTATAAATAATAAACTAAGGTGTAATATTGTGAAAATTTCACTTATTTTTCCTCAGAATTTTCAGGTTGTTCATATTTGTTTGTGTTATGTCCAAGTACAGTTTGTAGATGTAAACATTTTCATTACGGAATTTGACTTTTTTCACTGAAAAACAGAGAAAAAAACTTTGGAGTTGACATTATTTTTAAGTTCTTGTCCTATTATTTCTATTATTTGACTGGTCCGGCCCACTGCAGATCATATTAGGCTGAATGTGGAACTGAACTAACATGAGTTTGACAGCCCTGCTTTAGCTGATTCTGTCTTATTTCAAGTGTGACGAGATAGTTTGACTAGAACTGAGAAAAATACACTTGGTAAGATTTGGATTTTTGCTGTGTAGGAAGTGAATTAATTTTGTATTTAGGGAAAATGAAGTCTGGACAACTTATAAAATTCCTTCTTCTTGACTTAAATACCTTATATTGAGTTTGAGTATTGAATGAGCGGGGCCCCACTGCTCTTTTAATAACAAACAGCGTTAAGTAGCAAGTAATTAAAAGAAAGCAAGAAGCATGTGTGCATGTTGAGCTGCCGGCTCAGGGCTGGCGCTGTACAGGAAGCTGCTGTGATTAAAGCCTCTAATCTGAACCTGTTTTCAGAGCCGGCTCTGTGCTGGGGTCATCTGTGTGTTCTGTTTGAACTGAGCTTAAGTCTCAGGCCTGACTTAAGTCTGAATCCGCTAAACAAACAGACTGAGGTCGGAGGAGGTGACAGGTCCAGTCAGTAGACTCTAAAAATCAGAATCTGGGAACTCTGACACTTTCTGATCAACTACAATCAATTCTGCACTGTAAAAAATGACTGTAGAATTTACAGCAAAAAGTTGTAAAATTGCAACATAAAAAACTGTAAGTGACAACACAACGCAAAGCTGTTTATTTGAAAAGATTTTTGTGTTAATGATTAGATCAAATATAGCTGAAGTTTTTACAGGAAGAGTATGTGAACAAAACCAGTTTGTTTGTAGAAATGATAGATTTCTATTGTTTTTAGAAAATAAATCTGTAAACTGAAAAACAATGCGGTGCCGTTTATCCTCCTCAGACCCAGCTGTGGGTTTTCTGTCCACACTTGTGGACAAGAGTTTCACAACTTCATACAAAAAAAAAGAAAAGAAAACTGTCCACCACAAAGAACATTCCATAAAACATGAAAAAAACTGCATCTGAAAAAACTGTTGAATCATGATGTTTCCAATAGAGGCACAGATTTAATAAAAAACGAAAAAAGCTGGTACTTAGTTGACATTTCATGGGTCTGAGGAGGTTAAATTGCAAGAACATAAAGTTGAAATAATGGCCTATTTGCTTCTTCTTTTTTTTTTTTTCATAAAAAATGTATTTAAAAAAAGTAAACATTTACAATTGAACATTTTAAACTTGTACATGAATGGGTTGGTAGAGTTGGTAGAGCGGCTCGTCCAATAATCAAAGGGTTGGTGGTTCCAATCCTGGCTCTAACTGTCTATATGTCCAAGTGTCCATGGAAGACACTAGACCCTAAACTGGTCCCAGTTGGACCTGGTGGATTTGGAAAGAGCTGTGGACACCATGAAGGAGGAGAAAATGAGCTAAAGAAGTGCAGAACATTTACCATTTAAATCCACTGTTAAATCTACATGTTTAAAGTGTTAAATCTACACGTTTAAAATGTTAAATCTACATGTTTAAACTGTTAAATCTACATGTTTAAACTGTTAAATCTACATGTTTAAACTGTTAAATCTACACATTTAAAATGTTAAATCTACATGTTTAAACTGTTAAATCTACATGTTTAAACTGTTAAATCTACACATTTAAAATGTTAAATCTACACGTTAAAAATGTTAAATCTACATGTTGCTCCGTAAAAATATTTACAGTTGTATGTGTTTTTTACAGTACTGTTCTGATAACCACAGCTGACAGTTTTTTTCTGTAAAAACAACAGGATTTTTTTTTTTTACAGTGTGCATGGGACAGGTAATTTGATTGGGGTGATAAGTATGGGAAAATACTGACAATGTTTCTTTGTTTTGCTCAGTCTGATTCTTCCCAGCTGGGCCTGAATTCATGTTTAGGACAACTGTTTGTGTCCTTACACACCACCACTTACTAATAAATGAATGTAGCATGTTGAACTTAATTTAAGAATCAGGCTTTGATGCCTTCTTTTCCCATCCAGCTAAGTCAGGAGGCTGCTGGAGGTGGTTTTCTTGATTAGGTACAGTAGTTAAATATACATCCAGTCCTGTATGTGGATGTCAGACTCAACAGACCTTTAACCCTTTATAGGGCTCTCATAGAAATACTCTGAAATTCTAACTATTGGAGGACCAAACAAGACTTAATTACTTCTGTGAAAATTTTCAAAATTTGTTATTATGTAAAAAATGAAGGTCAATGAAGTTACTATATTTGGTTCTTTATCCGTAAGTGGCAAAAAAAAAAAAAAAAATACAAGAAGTAAATATAAAAAACAGGGATGATCAATCATTAGTTCATGACTGTAAATTCTATGATAGTTATGGTTACCCAGGGCCACCACAAACTAATTACACTTTATGTATTCATCATAAAGTACTCCATGCGCCCCCCCCCCTCCCCAGTCTTTCTATATCTCTGTCACTCTCTCTTTTCTCCTCCTTTACTCTCTCTCTTTAACCTTAACTGGTCCAGGCAGTCGTCCATCCTTCAGGAGTCTGGTTCTGCTCCAGGTTTCTGCTGTTAAAGGTCGTTTTTCCTTCACTGTCACCAGTCACTAGTGTCTGCTCCTGGAGGATTCTGTTGGGTCTCTGTAAACTGGATTTGATTCTGATTTGAATTGATAAAGCACTTTGTGACTCTGTCTGTGAAAAGTGCTCTAGAAATAAAATTACTTACTTACTTAAGTCATTTGAATGTAGTTTTTAAGCCTTTATAGGACACTCCAGAGTCTTCCATATACATCAGAGTAGCGACACTTCCACAGACTCCTGCTGTCAAAAATGTCGGATGAAATTTGGACCTACTTCCGGGTTTTGGAGGGGCTGATAGTTCCTGCATTGAGTGTAACGCTGTCGAAACACATTCATTTCTATTACAGCTGATCAAGCAATTCCAGCACTAAGCTAATAAGATATCATCATCTTTCAAATTATCAAGTGTATTTCCTGTATTAGCGAACATTTTGTTGTAAATTCCGTTTTCTTTGGTATGTGTTAGCGTTTGTATAAGTTTATATCTTAAACAACTGTTCTGTTTGTCAGCTGTAGCCCTATATTTAGCTAGTTGGACTGGTCCAGCTGTTGAGACTGAACCACTAGAACCACAAATGATGGAGTTTTTAAGATAAGGTAACGTTAGTACAAATGTTCTCAGTGGGTTTTCTTTGAGTTGTTCTGTTGAACCTGGTGGTGTTTGGTTCAGTTTGTCAGCTGAGGTCATTAGGAGGACAGTTACTGTAGAGCTGAGCTCTGATAAATAAAAGTTCATCAAAGTTATTTTTCATGAGTTAAAGGAAGCCAAACTTCTGTCACCTGGCGTTTGTAAGATCTGACTCCTCCTATAAGAATTTGGTTGAGTTTTGAGTTTGCTAATGTTGAGTTTTTAATGAGTTTAGTGTCCATGCTAATGCTAACATGCTAAGTTAGCCTGTATGCTATCCTGTGGTTAATGCCTTATTGTGTGTGCTAATGCTAACATGCTAAGTTAACCTGTATACTCTCCTGTGGTTAATGTCTTATTGTGTGTGTGCTAATGCTAACATGCTAAGTTAGCCTGTATGCTATCCTGTGGTTAATACCTTATTGTGTGTGTGCTAATGCTAACATGCTAAGTTAGCCTGTATGCTATCCTATGGTTAATGCCTTATTGTGTGTGTTCTCAGAGCAGATCTTGGCAGACACATTCTTCACACATAAACACTGTTTTCTGATTGGACCACAGTCCTAGAACAATAAAACGTAAACATGGTAAATCGTCCATCTGCTTACCAGTACAGTACAACTGCAGAATGAATGAACTGGTAAAGTTAGTGCCACTCACGTAAGTAGCCTATCCAAGCTAACACCAACCTTTCCCCCAAAATGTCACTTTTCACGGTACTACAGTCAGTCCTTTCAGTGGTCGACCCTACTACTCAGAAGTATAAAACACACAACAGTACACACAGTAGTGACACAACGGTTGTGTGTGGTTTATTTGTACATTTCCCATGTTCACTGCTGTTTGTTCCATTAAAGAACATGACAGCGTTCAGTTCATTTGGAACTATTCAGGCCGACATGAACCATGTGATCACCGGAGCGGTGACATCAAAGCGTGTCCTAACTCTCCTTACAGGGCTCTGGGGCAGTCATAGAAATTAGGAAATTTTTCAAAAACATTTTATTGTTGTAAAAATTTTGAAAATCAAGGTCATTGAAGTTACCATATTTGGTTCCTTGCCTGTAAGTGGCAAAAAAACATCCAAGAAGTAAATATAGTGTAGATTCATATCATTGGTTAAAAACAGTAACATGTCAGTGTGGAGTTGGAGTTAGCACCACAGAGCATCACACGTCACATTAGAAAAAACACAAAGTGTCAAGAATTCTTCGATGTGCATTAAGTTTTATGACTTTTTTTTCACAGGACCAGGAAACAGAAGGAATGTGAGGTGGTGTTGACCTGAAGTGTGTGTTCTTTTCAGTCGGGTGGTCTGCGTCTCCACATGGAAAGGTTTGGTTGTGAATCAGAATTAGCTGAAAAAGAACGGACTATAATATTTATGCTGTGACTCAACAGAACTGACTTTAATTTAGTTTCAAACATAAACATTAGCACTGAATGCAACATGTCATCACATTATTTGGGAGTTCTTACTTTTATGGTTATGAGTGAAAGTATAATTAAGAATCCGCTTAAATATTTAGTTTGGTTAAACACGAGAAAACTATGAACTCCAAAAACACGTGTTAAAATGTCTGACATGAAGCCATGGTTTACTCTACAAATAAATGAAACGATCAGGAGGGAACACTGGCAAATGGGACTGATTTGTTATTTGTAGATTTATGAGAAGCTGTATTCTTTCATCAGAAACAATTATTTCCTTCCAACAGTCCACTTTTTAATCAGTGTTAATATGGTCTGTAAATGGCAGAGTTGTTTAACAGAAGGTGACAGCCACCTCTTTCAAACAAGAAGCCTGTATGAGTGTGAGCAGAATGGGCCCTTTGTTTGGAACAGGGGGTCCCGTCCAGAACACTGCTGCAGTCTTCAGCTCCTCTCAGCTCTCCTTCGCTGCCTGTTTGGACACTGTGGCTCTGCTTTGTGTCCAGTCCAAGGCTTCCTTTCCCCTCAGCTATATATAATTTCTTAAAGATTTGGTGTCTCTACAAATCTTCACAATGACTGGTAATGTTCCTAACTTCAACATGAGTCGTTATGTCAGCTTTTAACCTTTTAACCCCTAACGTATCTGTGGTGAGCATTCTGAAAGCATGATTTATTTATAAATTTATTTATTTATGTAATTATTTATTACTATCCGCTCATAAAAACCAGTCAGTCAACACTCACTCTTACTAAAAATGACTTTTTAACCTTTTAACCCCTAATGTATCTGTGGTGAGCGTTCTGAAACTATGATTTATTTATATATTAATTTATTCATGTATTTATTTATTATAGAGCCCAACTGATTAATCTGCCGGCCGATTATAGTGTATCACCGATTAATCAACATCGGCCAATATGTAGCTGAAGTATTGACTTTTTTGCTGCGTGGAGATTCTGTCGTTCGCTGCTCCTGTGTGTGTGCTGCCCGGAGAGTTAGAGGAACAGTAAAGCCAGTTAGTTTCACTTTCACTTCCGCTTGGACAATGACGCTATCACCCCGACACACACAATCATGGAGCTACCCCCCCCCCACACACACACACACACACATGCAAAAATCACAGACCACTACTGCGCGCTCTGACAAGGATGGACCACTAAGATTATTATATCCTGTGTAGATCAGTGTTCTTATTGCATATATCAGCCAATATATCGGTTCTTGGCCAATATCGGATATCAGCCGATATATTGGATATCGGATTTTTTAAGCCCCCAATATTGGTATCGGCATCGGCCCCAAAAATCCCATATCGGTCGGGGTCTAATTTATTATTATCAATTCATAAAAACAGACTTCAAACGAGTCAGTCAACCCTCACTCTTCCTAAAAATGGCTTTTTAACCCTTTAACCCCTGATGTGTCAGTGGTGAGTGTTCTGAATTTTTAATTCATTTTAAATATTTATAAAAATTCAACTGTTTTCTCTTTAGGAAAAATTTCAAAACGTACTGATAGAATAGACCTTGTTCTTTCCATAGACATCTGAGCATGCTCAGTGTGCCACACACACACACACTCACACACACACACACACACACACACACACACACACACACACACACACCTGTGTAATTAACCCTGTAAATCCTGAACCATTAAATCACTGATAGAAAATTCCAGTTCTTTGAAACTGGAGCCTTTATTGGTCCTTCTGAACAACCAAATTTTATTTTATTTTTTTTCAAATATCAATTTCCATGTATGAGTTAAAATTTTGTATCATATTTGATACATCGGGTCTCAATGCTCAAATATTATTATTTCTAAACAAACAAAAACGCAATGTAACATAAACACGTCTAACAAATTGGTAATTTGTCAGATGGTTCTTCCTCCTTCCTCATTAATGTCAGTCTTGTAGTGTCACTAAAGGCCTCTGGTGAATGAACTCCTCCCCCTGGTGGAGTATCTGTGTATTGCATGTATCTAATTGTATACATCAGGTTTTTCAAGAAAAAAAATATCACGCTGATCATGTAGAGGACTTCAAAACTCATGCATCAAATATGATACGTTTGGCGTTATAGGGTTAGGGACAAATCACAGAGCGCTAAGTGAGACTGACTCACTATAGAAATAGACGATTTGGGCTTTTTTCCCCACACTGTTTTCCTTGTCGTTTGTTTGTTTTTACTGTTGTTTTACAGTGTTGTCCTGATTTTACTTTAGTTTTCTTTTTACTGTGTTTTTTGACCGTGTAACTGCTTTTTGGAGTTCAACCAGGTGTCAAAAAGCAGCTGGACTGATTTAGAAAAAAAACAGCCTCAAAACACAGACTCCTGGGCCCAAATTCAAATCCTTGTTGTTGTTCAGTGTGTTCCAGTTCACAGTTCATGTTCAGCGTCCTAAATCGGTTATGGATGTCCATTCTAGTGCCTTATTTAGTAAAAACCTGTCAAACTTCAATTCCTTTCTTTGTCTTTTTCTGTCAGGAACACAAGCACATACTCACAGCAGCTTTTACCACACTAAAACAGACGACAGTTCACAGCAGCATGTTTCACTGAAATAACGTGTCAGGGGTTAAAGCTCAGGTGTCAAACATGCGTTCCGGGGACCAAATCCGGCCCGCCCAAGGGTCCAGTTTGACCCCTGGGATGAATTTGTGAAATGCAAAAATTACACTGAAGAAATTAACACGTGTTCAGAACACAAAGCTCCTCCTTCACCCTGAACTCTGTGCATGTGTGGATCGACTCTTTATGTTGAAATTCAACAGTTTCCAGGTTGTTCCATACACAGAAACAGTTGAATCTGGTCCCAGTCATGTGTCTGTCCAATTAGATTCAATTCACATCAATATTAGTTGAGTTCTAATTTTAAATGTGTGGGAAATGGGATTTTCAGTGTTCAGTGTAAATGTCCACAGAGTCCACATTCCACAGTGGATGTGGACAGTTTAGTTCCAGATACAAGAGATTGTTCTAAGCTACAGGTGGATCCAACTGGAGGAGAATCAGAGTTGTTTTGAATTTTGGATGAATTTTGGAAAATCTCTCAATGATGACAGATGGAAAACTGTAGATGTTGTGACCTTGCTGTGACCTTGAACTTTGTCCTACTGGGACCAAAATGGACTGGGTTGGTCCCAGGGCCTAGGCCTATCTGTGGGAAAGATTTGGGAAAGATGGGTGGAAGAGTTTTACACTAAAGATGAGAACAAACAAACAAACAAACAAACACACACACACACACACGCACGCACACACACACACACACACACACACAAAGTGATCACAATACCTCCTGGAGGAGGCAACAATCCTTTTAGTTCAGGTTCCACATTCAGACCAATTCAATCTCCAGTGGGCAGGATTCAGTCAAATACTTTCATAATAACATATAACTAATGACAACTCCAATGTTTCTCTTTGTAAATGTAAATATTTTCATGTATTTACACTAAAACAAAGTATAATTTTGCAAAAAAAAAAAAAAAAGTGAATAACCTGAACAAATATGAACCTGAAATGTCTTAAGAGAAGTCAGTACAATTTTAATAATATTCTGTCTGTTCTTAAATGTTTTGTGTGTTTGTAGATCCACTGTGATCTGTCAGTTCTAATGTACATGTGGAAATGACAAACTGAGGCAGAATAGTGTTAAAATTACACTGATTTGTTCAGTTTGTTCATGTTATTCACATCTTTTGAAAGGATAGTTTGTAGATGTAAACCTTTTCACAATGTAAATTATTTTTTTCCACTCTAAAACAGATAAAAGTTTGGAGTTGACGTTATTTCTATATTATTCTGTTATTATTTTACTGGTTCGGTCCACTGCAGATCAAATCAGGCTGAATGTGGAACTGAACTTAAATGCCTTTGACAGCCCTGGGTTAAAGGGTTAATATAAATGGAACGTCATTTTGCAGCAGAATTCATGCGAGCATTGTGTTTATGTATACAGTCCACATTTTCCAAAACAGAACGCCCAGCCGGCTGTTCTCGTGTGCGTGGGTGTGCCAGCTTTAGTGTGTGTTTTAGTGGGAGTCTGTTGTGTTAGCGGTGTGTGTGGGCAGTGTGACTGAGCTGCAGCAGAGTTAAACGGAGGGGCTGTGTACGCGCTCATGTCAGGCTGAAGGACCAAACATTTATCACCACCACGGGGAACACTGGACTGTTTGAAACAACTGTCCCCTTCCCTTATACTGTTCCTACTCTGATGGACCTCCGCCTCCACGGCTTCATACAAAAACCATCCGAGCTTCAGGTTTCTCCACCACAGTCTGATGCTCAGCGTTCAAGTGTCTGCACGTACCAGAATCACCATCAGTCACCGTCTTTTATGAAACCGTCCACTGTACAAAAGACGTGCACGTTGACAGTTCTTAGTTTTATGGACTTGTGTCGTCATCTTAGTTTTTGGAACCAGAAATGACCATATTTGGACATGAGGAAGGAATGATGAGTGAGGCTAATGCTAAAACAAATGTATTGAAAACTACAAAAGGAATGCATTTCCTGTGTCAGTGTCATGTGGTTTCTCCAGTGCCCCGCCCCTTTACCAGACTACTGTCAGGTTCAGTCCTATTATTTTCAATGGGAGAAGTGAACTTGAAAGTCAGATTTTGACTGTTTCTTTCACCAGAAATGACTATATTTGGGCATGAGGAAGAAATGATGAGTGAGGCTAATGCTAATGCTAACATGAACATACTGAAAACTACAAAAGGAATGCATTTCCTGTGTCAGTGTCATGTGGTTTATCCAGTGTCCCACCCCTTTACCAGAGCAGAATTGAAGTGGGTTACCTAGCAACAGATAAACACTAATACCACGTTGCCATGGTGTCAAATTTCATGTGCATTTTCCTGTGACACTACAAGACTGTCATTAATGAGGAAGGCGGAAGAACTTTGACAATTTTGAAGAGGAATTAACAATTTGTTAGACATGTTTGTGTTATATTATGTTTCCGTTTGTTCAAAAATAATATTTGAGCACTGAGACCTGATGTATCAAATATGATACAAAATTGAAACTCATACATGGAAATTGATATTTAAAATTTTTTTTTTGGTTGTTCAGAAGGGCCAATAAAGGCTCCAGTTTCAAAGAACTGGAATTTTCTGTCAGTGATTTAACCCAGTGGTTTCCAACCTTTCTTGGCTCATGACCCCATTTTAACATCACAAATTTGTGGTGACCCCAGACATTCAAAACAGAGACTTTTTTTTTTTTTTAACTAAAATTAATTTCTTCAGTTTTCTGTTTCTGATATAATAAGCTTTGAATTTACTCTGAGCGTTTTACAACATCCACATGATCAGTAAGTGAAATATCGGAAAATACATGGTTTTCACTGGGAAAAACGGAAATAATATTATAATAAAAGGCATAAATCACTCATGAAAGGTTAAATATAGAGAAAAATTCAACTGGGATATGATACAAAAGCAGCGCTGGGTCTTTATGGGTTAAACACAAGAATCCATTTGGTTCTTTTTTCAGACTCTTATTCTAGCGGTACTAGTAATGTGTTGAATATTATATTGAGAAATATTGGTAACGTTTCTTTAAAGCAGTGGTTTTCAACCTTTTTTGGCTCGTAACCCCATGTTAACATCACAAATTTCTGGCGACCCCAGACATACAAAACAGAGACTTTTTTATTTATTTATTTATTTTGCTAAAATTAATTTGTTTTTGATCATGTAATAGTTTCCTATACCATGTTGTAAATAAATGTTAATTTTAGAGGACATTTAGTCTATATAATGTATATTATTGTGGACAGAGGCAGTAAATCCAGGTGTAGATTACTGCTCAAAGGGAGAATTTTATTTTCCTTGGTCAGGATCTGTCCAGTCAGTCCAGCTGTGATTTACAAGGACGACAATTAATACTGAACAAACAAGAACTGAAACTATGAATTATGAAAGAGCTGCAGCATCTGAAACTGACCACAGTGAACATTTGACAGAAACAGAACCACAGTGCTGCAGTTTCACAGCCACAGTTTGTCTGGTATGGATTGGGATTGTCTCTGTCAACTCAACATATATTTTTTATCCATATGTTTGTTTGTTTTTTATCAATTACTAGAAATTTCAGGCGACCCCACATGGGGTTCTGACTCCAAGGTTGAAAAACACTGGTTTAACGGTTCAGGCTTTACGAGGTTAAGGTCCGATTCTTCCGATTATCCAATTACTCCCAGTTATCAGACTTTTCTGGTGATGTAAACAGGCTCAGCGACTCCTAGAATAGGTCTGAAAAACAAACGCATGCAGTGAGGCCTCTGAACCACAACTATAGCAGTCATCAGAAAACGTCCACACAGCAGACATCCAAACCCTCTATTAGCCTCAAAAGCATATTATTGACTTTGTATTTCTAGAGAGAAGTTTCTGAATGGCATCCAGGGCTTTTTGGAGCCACAATCTAGTGACCATCAGTGGTATTACACTTGAAAAAAAAACATCTGCACTGGTTTCAGTTTCAGTCCATGGTTGTTGCTTCTTGATTTGAACTCAGTCGAGCTCATTCACTTTAATGAGGTCAGTTTAGAACATGTGGAAAAACCAACACAGACACACATTAGACGTAAAACGTCCACTCGAACACTGATGGGAACACATGGAATTATTAATTAACCCTTTCATGCATACTGTTCCCTACAGTGGACAGCTGCTCAGAGGTGTTCTCTTGTATATTCATGTGTTTTATTGTTTTAATTCCATATCAGCCAACACAGTGGACACTCATGCATCATCCCATAATAATACACTGACATTCAGACCATTACTGTAACTTTACTGTTCTAGATAAACCTGATCTGCACTAACATGTTTGAGTGTAAAAAAAATTCCTAATTGTTTTTTTTTTTTGTGTGTGTGTGTTTTGCGTATCATCTCTGTAAAGTGAGTTATAACTAGTATTAGAGTATATTAAAATGTGAGAAAACATCAGATTAGCAACTTTAAAAATGTTTTATTCCATAGATCACACACAGTGTACCAGTAAATGCATGTTTCTTTGCTTCTAAAATTAAACGCATGGTGTCCAGCTGAGTGGACGTTTTTGTAACTCCATGAAAAATAGGTTCATAAAAAAATTCAATCGCATTGTTTTTTTTTTTTTTCATGCCTAAAGAGGAATAAAAACACTCAGGGAAAAAAAAAATCTTGATTATGGCTCTCATAATTCATGCACGAAAGGGTTAACAGGGAAATAAACATTATTACGTCCTCTCTGACTACACTAAAAAAAATCTGTAATTTAACAGAATTTTCACTGTTTATTTTACAGATTTTTCCTGTATTTTTAAGATACGGGAAAATATCAATGAAATGACAAAAATAGACAGTGATTTTACATGTCAAATGTAAAATAACATAAAAAACTAACTGTGAATAACCATAAAATTTCCATTTTTTTAAAAGAAATTTTTTCTTTTTTCACAGAAAAATACAGTTAAAATACATTTGCAAATGTATCGTAATTTCATAAATATTTCTTCTCTACTTATGAACTTAAACTGTTAATTTAAAGTTTAATACTGTAAAAAAAACAAACAAACAACAAAACGAGATAAAATTACTGCCAATTGACCGTTAAAGAAGTACAGTCTACTCTCGTTATACCGCCAACTTCCGTTCACGGCCAAATTGGCGGTATAGCGAAAATGGCGTTACAACGGGTTGCGTCCATAATGTGCATGTCTTTACTATATGATGTCTATGCTGCCTCCGTTAACCCGTTCTAATTACGTTTCTAAATAAATCTTGATTCTGTTATGTTGTAAGGCAGGGATCGGCAACCTTTAACACTCAAAGAGCCATTTCGACCCGGTTTCCACGGAAAAGACAACACTGGGAGCCGCACCTCTGAGGTGCCACGGTGGCGCACCTCGGAGGTGCCGCGCCGCGCCGCTGGCGGTATAACGGTCGGGAAATCAATGGTATAAGTGTTGTTTGTGCATGGAACTGGGCTGGCGGATGGCGATAAGCGGAAATGGCGGTATAACGGCGGGTGGTTTAACGAGAGTAGACTGTATTTGTTCTGTCAGTTGAACCAGACTTGTTTGTAAATTGACTAATATCTTGTGTAATTACAGGAGGTTTCACAACAAAAATGCTGAATAACTGTATTTTTGTGAATGTAGAACATGTATAAGCACTGATAAACTGTCCAAATACAGTTTTTATCAGTGGATTGGACAACTTAGTCTCACTGAAAAGTATTTATATATATATATATATATATATATATATATATATATATATATGTATATATTTATATTTATAAGTAATTGGATTGTTTTAATACATGAACATATTCTTTATTAAACATTAAAAAGTAAAAAAAAAAAGCAAAATGTCATGTAAAGTTTGGGCAATAAACTGTATTTTAATTCTGGAAGATTACCGTATTTTTATGAGATGGTTATTTTCCGTTATTTTACAGTATTTTTTCGGCGCCCCTGCTGCCGGAATACTACCGTTTTTTTATGTTTGTTTTTTTTTTTTTTTACAGTGTGTGGATAAAAGCATATTAGAGCGGTCATTTTGTTGGCTGATGAGATAAGCGTCCTGGTAGAGGGATTCCAACGCTGTCGGTCGGACTGAGGACATGAATCAGCATTCTTTCCAGTCCAGAGCGAGCCGGTCCAAACCACCGGCTAGTGTCTGACTAATCCAGCCCTGTGCCTCTGAGGAAAAGCCACAAGACAGAGAAGAACGTGTGCGCGTCCACTGCCCTCATGCTTGGGTTGCATCAGTCAGAGCAGCAGAGCACCGGGTCTGCATGGCTTCTACCAGTTCAGTCAAAGCGGTGGAGGTATGAGTGCTGGCTCACATGTCTGTGCTTGTCTGCTTTAGCTTTGGGCAGTTCCATTCCAACACAACAACATGTGCACGTCTTCACTTTGGAACATTTACTACGCTCATTTCCAAACACACAGCTTCTAATCCGTCCTTGGTCTATAAACCCGCAGCTATGAAACTCACAGACTGTCTGCTTTTACAAAACCTTATCTGACCTTTAAGCTCTGCTGGAGCCTGTTCATCACTCTGTACCTTCAAATAAAATTAGAACCTAATCACACATACAGGACTGATGCTAAACTTACAGTTGTTGAATTCATCTTTAACCCATAAAGTCCCAGTGCTACTTTTGTGGCATTTCCCAAATAAATTTTTCTCTAATTTTAATCTTTCTTAACTGATTTATCACCATTTATCATAATATTATCCTCTCCATTTTGCATCTTTTTCAGGGAAAATCCTGTATTTTCCTATATTTATTTCACTGATCATGTACTTTAATCATCATGCTGAGATTACATTTGAGGGTTATCAAACCAAAAACAGAGAAAACTGGAGAAAAAGTAACTTTTTTTTTACTGAAAAAGTCACTTTTTCTCAAGTTTTCTCTGTTTTTGGTCCATGGGCTTTACTGGGGAATCAATGTTGGAGAAGATGACGGTGTTTCCACGGTAACTACGGAGCCTCTGAACATCCAAATATGGTCATATCTGATGACCATGAAAAGATGAAGAACTGTATTTTACACCAATTATTTACATGTATTAACAGGATTAGCAGTTCAATATTTAACTTTATAAAAGTAAATGGCTTTGGTCAGTGGTGGCTGTTTGGGTCTCTCTGGGTTCAACTCTGGTCTGTTCATCACTCTGTACCTTCAAATAAAATTAGAACCTCCTCACACATACAGGACTGATGCTAAACTTGTTGAATTCATCTTTAACAGGACATTATTTCTGGTACTGATCAGAATAATCCAGGTTCTCCTGCACGGCCTGTCCATGTGACACACTGTACTGGACAATGTAAGGAAAGTCCAAACAGGAGGATGATCCGAGTTGTGTTTAAAGACGCAGCTGCACTGAGGCGCCTCTGACGAATGAAGAACAAAACTCTGCACATGTTCTAGATCACAAGCAGCTCGGTTTACCTGCTCAGACTGTCAGACTGTGGCTGATAACAGATTTAGGAAACATAAACAGATGGAGCCTGAGGGCCATAAACACATGGAGGACCAAAGAATCCCACATTTCACCAAAGATCCACTGCTTTAAAGATCTCATCAAAACAGATAGAGTTAATTCACTTCATAAATATTGATTTAAAAATGTCACTATTTATTTAAGAAGTAATTATTGCTTTATATTGATTTCCTCTTTAAATTCAACTATTTATAAATGAATTAATATTTCATTTGCTCTTTTTCCTATGGGTAAACTCATTATTGCCTGTTAGTCTCACGGCCGTCAGTGATGTTTTTAACGTGTAAGAACATGTCATTTAACACTTTCATGCACTGTGGTCACTCCAGTGGACAGTTCTTCTCCAGCTGTTCTCTTGTACATTCATGGGTTTGGTTGTCCTAGTTCCATATCAGATAACACAGTGGACACTTATGCACCATCTCATACACTGACATTCATACCATTACTGTTGAATACTTGATAAACCTGATCTGCAGTAACATGTTTGAGGGTAAATCAATTGCTATTTGTTATTAGACTGTAATTAACCATTTTCTTAAAACAAAAAGTAAAAAAAAAAAAAAAAAAAAAATGTCCATGAAGTGAGTAATAACTTGTATTAGAGTAAGATAAAAATGTGAGAAAAAACATCAGATTAGCTGCATAAAAAAAAAAAAAAAAATTCATAGTTTTCACACAGTAGATCACTTTCTGATATTGTATTTTAAATACATGTTTCTTTTCTTCAAATATTAAACACATGCTGTCCAGCTGCGTGGACATTTTTGAAACCCTATAAAAACCAGGTACATAAAAAATTTCAATGACATTGTATTTTTTATGCCTAAAGAGGAAAAAAAACACTCAGGAAAAAAATCTTGACTAAGGTTTTCATAATTCATGCATCAAATGGTTAATTAAATCCTTTTATACTTAAAAGGATAATGTCAAATTTCTTGTTTTTTGTTGGACTTACAAACTAAAATATTTAAAAAGTAGAAAAGCACTCAGAGCGCTGACCTCCGCCAAGGCAGACCCCCCCCCCCCATCACCACCAAAATGTCATCATTTCTTCCTTGTGCCAGTATCAACATCTACTGACATTTTCATCCAAATCCTTCCATAACTTTTGGACTTATCTTGTTAACAGACAAACAGACAAACCGCAGTAGAACAGAACCTCCTGTGGTAACAGGTAACTGTGTCCGCTGGTGAAGTCCAGTTTCAGACCAAACAGACACATTTCGTTGAATCCATATCATGGTAATAAACATGTTTTCTTACTATTCTGCCTCTCACACATATTCCAACATGGTTTCACATCATCTCATGATGGTCGCCTACTGGGCTGAAAGATATATCATTATCGTATCGATATCGAGATATGAACATTCAAGATATTAATATCGAAAAAGCAACGATATAAACAATATAGATTTCCCCCGTGCTGCCCTGCATGTACAGCTCTGGAAGTCACAACAAATTTCATTTATTTGTACTTTATGTTAATGCTGACGACTGACAGTGAGTTCTTATAAATAAAACTGCACTTTCCACATTCTTTTGTATTATGATGTTTGTATTTTTCTGAAAAACGCTTGGTTTTCACCAAACCCGTAGTCATATCGTATTGTATGATATTGAGATATCTGGCATGAATATGGAGATATGACCTTTCGTCCGTATCGTTCAGCCCTATCGCCCACTCACTAAAACATTTCTGACTTCGACAGTAGCATGAAATGCATCTGAGGATATTTCCCATCCAAGTCCACAGGAGTCACCACCCAGCGCGTTCTTGATTTAAGGTAGGAGACAAGAACAACACCCGGGACTTCCATCCGATTTTGGTTTGTGTGAACTTTTATATGGAACAGCACTTGGGCCACAACTGATGAGGTTTTACGAGAACAGAGAAAACAGAGAAGAATGCAAACTGAGAATGGGCCTGTGTGTGTCCAGACCACAGGAGGGTACTTACGGTTCATCTGGGCCGTGTGTGGGCATCTGCCCTGTGAAGAAAACAAACAAAGAATTCATGAAAGACTCTGGACTGCTTAACCTTATCAAACCTGACCCATGAAAAACTAGCCATAAAATTAACATTTTTTGAGATTGAAATGTTTATGAGCTCTTTTAACATAATCCAAACAAAAAATGTTGCCATATCATTTTGTTTATGATGCATTTTTTTGTATCACATTCGATGCATTGGGCATTTTTAGCAACTTTTTGCTCACGTTACAAAAATTTTTTTTACCAGTAACATTTTGAAAATATAGATCATTTCTGGTGTTTTTTGTACATAAAAGTTTTTACAGCCTTTTTATTTCCCTCGACTGGCACCATAATTTCAATATTTTGCAATATTTTTTGGTTTTCAACCGAATAACAGTCTAGTTATTCTATGTTCTTCTTAGCGTAACTTTTTGAAAATTACCAAATTCCTTTCTCCAAAATGTGTGTTGGAGGATTTAACGTTAGTGGCCATATTGAAAAAGTGCAAAAAAAAAAAAAAAAAAAATCACTTTTCCATTGGCTGTAGTGGGATGATATTTCCCCAGGGGGAAGAAAATACATATTGGGTCATTTACAACAAGTTTTTAAGGAAAATACTGATCCTGTTGATGAGATAGAGGTCTGAGAACCTGGTGTAGCAAATATGATACAAACGGTTTTATTGGGTTAAAAATTACATTTAAATAGGGCTGTAAGAAAATATCAGTTCTACAATATATCACGATATTTCATTTCACAATACTGTATCGATATTAAAAAGTACTGCATCAGTATTTTTAGGTATTTATTCAAATGCAGATATTGTGGAGGTTCATTTTTGTTTTTGTTTTTTGTTCATATTTTATTTATTATTATTTAACCTCCTCAGACCCAGGAAATGTCAGCAAAGTACAATTTTTTTTAGTTTTTTTTATTAAATCAGTGCCGATATTGGAAACATCATGATGCAACAGTTTTTTCTGATGCAGTTTTTAAAATTTTTATGGAATGTCCTTTGTGGTGGACAGTTTTCTTTTCTTTTCTTTTCTTTTTTTTTTGTATAAAGTTGTGAAACTTTTGTCCACAAATGTGGACAGAAAACCCAGAGCTGGATCTGAGGAGGACAACACTGTTTTATTAAATAATGTTGGTTCCTTTGTTGGGATTGAACTCAAATCCTGTTCTGATGTTAGTTGTGAACTAATAGAATCTGAACATTTGAACAGGATCTGAAACTGGAATGTCTGGAAAACAGAATTTCAGTTTGAACACAGTTTGAACATTTGGTGACAGAACATCAGATCCTGTTGGGATCAAATACAAATGTGTTTAGGATTTGTGCAGATTTATGGTGGAATTCAATTCTTCCAGGAAATAATCATTTAAAAAAAAGAAACTAGCAAAAAATAGCCTTTTTAACAGTATATATATATATATATATATATATATATATATATAATTCTGTGGATTCCGGAAGCCAAGCAACGGCATTTCGTTACCAAAATCTCACTGCTGTCTTTTTTTTTGTGCAATGACAATAAAGGAAGTCTAAGTCTAAGTCTAATATATATATATATATATATATATATATATATATATATATATATATATATATATATATATATATATATATATATATCGTGATCCTAGTATTGTGATTTATATTGTATCGTCAGATTCTTGCAGATACACACCCTACATTTAAATGACTGAACCATAAATATCTTAGAATTTAGAGTTGTGACCTAATCCTTGATCATCCCTCCATCTCATCTGTTCAGTCTGATTCATGCATCAGCGTTCAGGTTTATTTTATTTCCTTTTTTGTTTTTCCTTTTTTCCACCCTTTTTCCTCCTTTTTAAATTTTTATTTCCCTTTTTCCCCTTTTTTTCTTCCTTTTTAACCTTTTCCATTTTTTTAAATCCATTTTTCTCCTTTTTCCCCTTTTTTTCTTTTTTCCTCTTTTTCCCCTTTTTCCTTTTGTTTCCCTTTTTCTTTTTTCCCTTTTTTCTTTTTTCCCTTTTTCCTCTTTTTTCTCCTTTTTCTTACCCCTTTTTTTTCTTTTTTCCTTTTTTTCTCCTTTTTTCTTTTTTCCCTTTTTTCCCTTTTTCTCCTTTTTTTTTTTACCCCTTTTTTTCTTTTTTCCTTTTTTTCTCCTTTTTTCTTTTTTCCCTTTTTTTCTTTTTTCCTCTTTTTTCCCTTGTCTCCTTGTTTCCCTTTTTCTTTTTTCCCTTTTTTCTCTCCTTTTTTTCCCTTTTTTCTCTCCTTTTTTTCTCCTTTTTTTCTCCTTTTTTCTCCTTTTCCCTTTTGTTTCCCTTTTTCTTTTTTCCCTTTTTTTTCCTTTTTTCTCTCCTTTTTTTTCCTTTTTTCTCTCCTTTTTTTTCCCTTTTTTCTCTCCTTTTTTTCCCTTTTTTCTCTCCTTTTTTTCTCCTTTTTTCTCCTTTTCCCTTTTGCTTCCCTTTTTCTTTTTTCCCTTTTTTCCCCTTTTTTCTCTCCTTTTTTTTTTTTTTTCCTTTTTTCTCCTTTTTCCTCTCCTTTTTTCCCTCTGTTCTCTCCTTTATTTCTTCTTTCCCTTGTCCTTTGCCGTTCAGAGGTGTGTGCTACCTAGTTTGACGTAGAGGACTCCGGTGGCGGTGATGACCTTATGTGGGTTGGAGGCCACACACTGGTAGTAGCCGGTGTCGGTGGTGTCCAGGTCTGTGATGCGCAGCTTGGATCCGGCCTCGGTTTTGCGGATGGTGATGCGTCCTTGTTCCTGCACCACCGGGGCGTCGTTCTTCAGCCAGCGGATGGACGGCCGCGGGTTTCCGCTCACTTTGCAGTGCAGGGTCGCCGTCTGGCCCTGGAAGTGGGTGATGTTGTTGACCGGCTCCTGAAACTCCAGGAAATAACCTGCATGGGAGAAAACACAAGCAGATGGAGGTTTATTTATTTTATTTCACTTCATTTATTTATTTATTTCAAACATGCAAAGAAACAAAATGAAACAAACCAAGCAAATTAAGACCAAAACAAAATAACATCTAAATGAACAGAATCTGTCTTCCAGCGCATACAAATGTGAATTTTGCAAAAGGAGCAGAAAGAAATGTCAATTTATTTAATCCAGTCCCTCAGTGCTTTTACACCTTTAGCATTAACTTAATACAAGAATCAAACATTTTCCTAATTTTAGCATCGAACCACAACAAATACATAATGCAATAATTTAATAAAATACACAAATAAAAATACACAACAAAATGTTCATGTCAGTTCAGTCATACAAACAGACTCAACTATACAACAGTTTTCTTCAATAAATATAGCAGATTTATCAATACATTATCCATTAACAATTGATTGATTGATGTATTTATTTGGAATATGAATGTCAAAACAAAAGAAAATACATAAACAAAACACTTCAACATAAGACATAAAATACATATTCAAAAAAGAGTGAGAAGAAACATAATTTATAAACTCCACCCCTTCTCCTTATATAATTAATAATAATAACCTTCCTAGTCTAAGCAGATCTATACTATATACCAGACCTGGGCATTGTAAGGCCCAGGGGCCACATGCGGCCCGACAGCAGACCCTAACTGGCCCACATGAGGTCATTGGCAAATTAAAATTCAATGCAAATATATATCATCATAATAGACGTAACCAATACGACGCCACTGCTTTTATTTTTGAAGGGTCTGCTAATTTACCATTTTTTTCACACATGTTTTCTGCCCTTGCATAAGGCTTCTGCACTGATTGGTTTGTTGGTCAGTTTCAGCACATGAAGATGTCAGTTTCGGCAACAAAAGAACGACTGATTCTGAATGCAGAGTTTTTAACAAGACATGGACTTGAAATTATTTCTTTACAGAAGTCAGAGGTAAAGAAAAAGAAAAGGAACTGTGATATGCAAACAAAGCTGGATGCATTTATAGTTTTTCATGTAATGTTAATGTGGAGCTGGTTTTGCACATTTTCGAAAGTCTTTTTGCGAATATTCATTATTAATAGTTGTATCCTGTGCTCCACATTTTCTTTTTATTATTGTATTGTTGCATTTACTGTTTTTGTATTATAGTAAAGTGTACATATATATAGAGAGATATATATATATATATTAAGGAGAGCTGCAAGTGTATTGATCCGGCCCTTAACAACTGTCAGAGTTTCTCATGTGGCCCCATAGGAAACTTAATTGCCCACCCCTGCTATATACTCTAATATGACTGATGCTTATTATTAAATCGGTTAATGGAGGGTCATAAGGCCGCGTGGTGTTGACGACGACCTGCAATCCAAACCCACCTCCCAAAATACAAACCCCACCATCATGAATTTAACAAAACCAAACTAACGCTTGTTGAACTTTGACGCCCTGGAATGCACTTTTAACTGGCACTTTACTGCTGTGCACTTCAGAAAATAATAATTTTAGCTATTTATTTTGGTTTTTTTTAATCAGTATTTTAATATTTTTAATCAGTATTTTATAGTATTTACTAAACGCTGCTGACAACCAGGACCTGAGTACAGAGTTTCATTTCTGTGTATTTTATTTGCAGAAATGACAAATAAATCTGAACCTGTAATGGCACAGTCACTGCACACACAGCACACAACGTCGCACTTGACCCCAGTCTCCCCTTTAACCCTTAAAGACCCAAACATCCACCTTTAACTGAAACCACCGACTGATCTGAACTGTTTAAAACCTGCTGATCCACTAGTCCTATTGAGACATGGAAATAATAATCAGTGTAAAATACAGTTCTTCATCTTTTCATGGTCATCAGATATGACCATATTTGGACGTTCAGAGGCTCCATAGTTACCGTGGAAACACCGTCATCTTCTACAACATTGATTCACCAGTAAAACCCATGGAGTTGGATCAGTGACAGTGGATGGAAACACTGGGGTTATGATCAGAAAATGAAAGACTGGACTGAAAAGACTGACTATCTCTCTATCTCTCTATCTATCTATCTATCTATCTATCTATCTATCTATCTATCTATCTATCTATCTATCTATCTATCTATCTATCTATCTATCTATCTATCTATCGTTCTATCGTTCTATCGTTCTATCTATCGTTCTATCTATCGTTCTATCTATCGTTCTATCGTTCTATCTATCTATCGTTCTATCTATCGTTCTATCGTTCTATCTATCTATCTATCTATCTATCTATCTATCTATCTATCTATCTATCTATCTATCTATCTATCTATCTATCTATCTATCTATCTATCTATCTATCTATCGTTCTATCGTTCTATCGTTCTATCTATCGTTCTATCGTTCTATCGTTCTATCTATCTATCTATCTATCTATCTATCTATCTATCTATCTATCTATCTATCTATCTATCTATCTATCTATCGTTCTATCGTTCTATCTATCTATCTATCTATCTATCTATCGTTCTATCGTTCTATCGTTCTATCGTTCTATCTATCGTTCTATCTTTCTATCTATTGTTCTATCGTTCTATGTCGTTCTATCTATCTATCGTTCTATCGTTCTATCATTCTATCATTCTATCGTTCTATCTGTCGTTCTACCTATCTATCGTTCTATCATTCTACCTATTGTTCTATCTATCGTTCTATCTATCATCTCTCTCTCTCTTTCTCTCTCTCTCTCTATCTATCTATCAGATCTCTCTCTCTCTCTCTCTCTTTCTGTCTACACCATATCATGCTGTTTGTCATTTTATTAACCCTTTGTTTTCATTAACCCTTTGTCCTGTGCTCCACTGTGGCCTATAATAAACTGTGTTCTATCTGTGGTCAAACTGTAAATGTAGATCGTTTATATAAAATGTTCTTATGTTATCTGTTAAAGATGTGAGTTGTCACTGGATAAATGGAACCCGGTCCACATTCCAGTGTCAACAGTGTGTGTGTGTGTGTGTGTGTTTAGAAAAAGCCCCCTGAGGCTCCACTGTGGCTCACTGGAGTGGGACGAACCAGGGAAACTCTACTGACACAAACAAACAACTGAACACATGGTAACAGCATTAAGCAGCCCACCACCATGAGTGGAATCCAGCGCAGCCACAGTGGAAGAGGCCAAAGATGGAAGCATTTCACAAAGACCCGGAGCTGACACCTAATTATCATGTCCAAACCGCTACGCAAATGAGCGTCACAGTGATGAAGGGTTTGATCCTCTGAAAACACAAAAACAAACGTAAAAACCTAAAGTACAAGCATGGACAGACAGTGGGAAAAGAAAGCAAACATCACAACAGCCACTTTTATGGACGACACACAATATTTGTCATAAATACAGGGTTCGTGGACTTTTTCAAGGTTATATTCAAGCACTTTAAAGGGTCATTTTCAATTTTTTCCAGCACAGCCCCATACCAGGTGCTTTTCCATTGGACATCTGCGCAAAACTTTACAGATATTTACTAAATGTGGAAAAAACAGAAGTGTGTAATGTTGGTTTTCCATTAAATCACAAATGCGATGATTTGTTTATTTATTATCACAAGATGACACGAGAAGTCATTCCAGAAACATGGAGACGAACGTAAATATGATATTTATTAAATGTCGACAAAACAGAAATTTATAGCGAACGAGTGATGTACTAATGTAGGCAGTTTTATGTTTTGTTTATGTTTTACAGATGAAAAGTAGTTTTTACCTCCGCCATTAGATTCTGTTTTTGCCCGTGTTCGTTTGTTTGTCTGTTTGTCTGTCCATGTGCAAGATAACTCAAAAAGTTATGGACGGATTTGGATGAAATTTTCAGGAAATGTTGATACTGGCACAAGGAACAAATGATTACATTTTGGTGGTGATCTGGGGGGTGGGGCTGATCTGCTTTGGTGGAGGTCTGCGCTCTCCGAGTGCTTTTCTAGTTTTTACTAATTCTGGCATATTTACTGGTTCTGGTTCTTCTGCTGTTATTATTCGACTGTAGATCAGATTGGTCTGGATGTGGAACCGGCACTAAAATGAGTTCCACAGCCTGGACTGTGGAGTTTTTACACTTTGCACTGAAGTTGTCAATTCAAGATTATTTGCTACATTTAATTGAAGATTTTTTTTTTTTTTTGCTTAATTCAACATTTTTTCCTTAATTCAAGCTAAAGTTTTTTTTTTTTTTTGCTTAATTCAATTCAAGACTGTGGAATTGTTGCAAATTCATCCCATGGGCCGCACTGGAACGTTTGGCGGGCTGCATTTGGCCCCTGGGCCGCATGTTTGACACCCCTGGTATAAATGTTGTGAAACTACAAGACTATGAAGCTAAAAAAAAAAAAAAAAAAACCCTCCCAGTGAAAGAAGCCTGTTAGTCACTCCACCACCCGTATGTTTTTCTCTCTGCTGTTGCTGCAGCCTGCTGCGTGTTTCTGTGTTTTTCTATGATGGTTCCATATATCAGGGTACTTGTTCACCCGCTGAACAGTCCAGCTGACGGACTGTTGGAAATAAACGGACACTTCCTTTGAAGAAGTGTCTCTGACTGAGCTGTGAACTGGGCTTCAGTGGCTTTTACACGATCTCTGGGGATTTTCAGAGAAAATTCATCTCCAGTTTTCAGACGGAGGAGCTGCTGGTCAAACTGCGGGGTGAAGAGAGTTTAACAACGGCCAGCTGGAACATGTTTTACCCAGCAGGCTTTGCACCCAGCCAGTCTCATCTGCAGTGATGTTTGTAAAGGCTTTTACTATCTGCTTTTTTGTCTTTTGTAAACTTAGGCATACTTTGCTGGAGAACCAACTGCCCATATTTAGTACATTATTAACCCTTAAAGACCCAGTGCTACTTTTGTGTCAGTTCCCAAATGAATTTTTTCCTCTATTTTTAACCTTTCTTAAGTGATTTATCACCATTTATCGTAATATTATCCTCTGCATTTTGCATTTTTTCAGTGAAAATCCTGTATTTTCCTATATTTATTTCACTGATCATGTACTTTAATCATCATGCTGAGATTACATTTGAGGGTTATCAAACCAAAAACAGAGAAAACTGGAGAAAAAGTGACTTTCTCTATCAAATCTATTATTATCTGAACATAAACCCAGTGTGTCCATCCACTGTCATTGATCCAACTCCATGGGTTTGACTGGAGAATCAATGTTGTAGAAGATGACAGTGTTTCCATGGTAACTACAGAGCCTCTGAACGTCCAAATATGGTCATATCTGATGACCATGAAAAGACGAAGAACTGTATTTTACACCAATTATTTACATGTGTTAATAGGATTAGCAGTTCAATATTTAACTTTATAAAAGTACATGGCTTTGGTCAGTGGTGGCTGTTTGGGTCTTTCTGGGTTCAACTCTGGTCTGTTCATCACTCTGTACCTTCAAATAAAATTAGAACCTCCTCACACATACAGGACTGATGCTAAACTTGTTGAATTCATCTTCAACATGTTTTACCCAGCAGGCTTTGCACCCAGCCAGTCTCATCTACAGTGATGTTTGTAAAGGCTTTTACTATCTGCTTTTTTGTCTTTTGTAAACTTAGGCATACTTTGCTGGAGAACCAACTGTCCATATCTAGTACATTATTAACCCTTAAAGACCCAGTGCTACTTTTGTGTCAGCTCCCAAATGAATTTTTTTCTCTATTTTTAACCTTTCTTAAGTGATTTATCACCATTTATTGTTATATTATCTTCTGTATTTTGCATTTTTTTCAGTGAAAATTGTGTATTTTTCTATGCTTCACTTATCAATTATGCAGATATTAATAAAAGATCAGATTAAAATTGAGGGTTATTCTGTCAAAAACAGAGAAAACTGAAGAACAAGTGACTTTTTCAGCAACATATATCAGTAACTGTACATAAATCCAGTGTGTATGTCTACTGCCATTGATCCACCTCCGACTATTTTAACTAGAAGTGAGAAAAATGCACTTGGTAAGATTTGGATTTTTCCAGTGTTTATATAAATTCAGGTGTTCAGGGGTTAACCTTTTAACCCTGAACGTGTCTGTGGTGAGCGCTCTTAATGTATTTATTTTAAATATTCATAAAAATTCAACCATTTTCTCAATAACAAAAATTTCAAAACATGCTGATAGAATAGACCTGATTCTTTCCATAAACATCTGAGCATGCTCAGTTCACCCCCTGCCACTGGTGTCATGGGGGGCAAAATACAGAGCAGTGAGTGAGACCGACTATAAAAATCGACGGTTTGGGCTTTTTTTTTTTTTTTTTTTTTTTTTTTACAGTGTTTTCCTTATTGTTGTTTATTTTTGCTGTTGTTTGCAGTGTTGTGGGGATTGTCCTTTATATTTTTTTTTACTTTGTTTTTACTGAGTTTTGACTTTGTAACTGCTTTTTGGTGTTCAACCAGGTGCCAAAAAGCAGCTGGACTGATTTAGAAAAAAAACAAAACAAAACAAAAACTACTGGGACAAAATTCAGATACTTGTGTTCCAGTTCCCAGTTCATGATAAAGCAGTGTATAACTTTCATCACAAATTTTTTTTCAAATGTATAAAACCCCAGTGACATCCTAATGATCATAATCCATGAGTCTGTCTGTGTTCATGCACCTGAATCACTTCCCTCACGGTGAAAAACTTCGCAGATGACTCCATCATAAACACAGTCCGCTCGTTTACATAACGAACCAAAACTTCACTCTGGCCTTTTCAAAAATTTCATCGCAAAGTGCATTGTGGGAGTGGGAGTTCCACGCAGCAGCAGTTTGACCGTCTGTCTGTGTTGGTGAAGCTGAACCCAAATGACACCTTTACCTCCATCCACCGACTGGACTCATTCTGTAAAAAAACCCTGGTGGACTGGAGAAGTTTATATTTTAGCGATCTGGTTCATTTTCTTGCTAAATCTGTGAGAAACCACTTTTGCTTGGTCGCCATTTTCACAATGCACTTTGTGACAAAATTTCCGAAAAAGGCCCGAGTGACGTTTCAGTTTGTTATGTAATCAAGTGGACTGTGTTTATGATGGAGTCATCTGTCACAGAAAGACTAATGGATTAGTGATAATTAGGATTAGGGCTGGGCAAGTTAACACGTTATTACTGCGTTAACGCATTCATTAAATAATGCCGACAATTTTTTTAATCTCCCGTTAATCCTGTTTTATTCTAAGTTCTATTCTTCTGCTTGTGTGCGTGTAGCGATTAGCTGCAGATAGACAACAGGTTTACCAAGAAAAGGCGAACACCCAAAACTTCTGTCCAAATCTGTTCCTGTAGACTCACTGTAAAACTGACACATACAAACAAAATATGTCTGCGTTCTGTTCACTGCCTTAGTACATTTAAATGGCATTATACATTTAAATGAATGGGAAAAGATCACTAACTCGATGCTAACTTGAATGGGAAAATCCATAGACACGCTAACAATTAGCATTTACAGATTAATTTAAGATTTACAACGTCTTTTTATCAAACAACAAAGGTTCACATGAGAGATATTTGATACTATTCATTCTGACAACAACTGAACAGAAAATACTCACAGACAAACATTTTTCAGACCATAAAAACAGAGTGAAAGAAACGTGTCTGTTAGTTCCTTTTATGTCTGAACAGGCTACGGGAACACCGCAAGGACAAAAAAACATATGTTAGTGCAACTTATTCCCACCACTAGAGGGCCCCCTTTGTTTACTTTGAACAACTGAACATCCCATATTATTGTTCTTATTAGTATTAGTACTGATTAGTGGGACTAAGACTCCTGTCAATCACTCATAAGCAGAAATAAACCTGTGTGGACATAAACATGTGTAACAGTAGTGGTCTGTTCCATGGACATTTTCATTTGAAATGTCTTCAGATGGTGGGGGGGGGGGACACAGGTGTTTGGAAGCACTGACGTGTGCAATTATTTTTATCACCAGAGTACTTCAGTCTGAAATATCACTGAAAGGAAATACACACTGTTGATGCAGGCAACCCCCAATATAACTATGCGATTAATCGCAGAAATCCACTCGATTAATTGCGATTAAAAATTTTAATCACTGCCCAGCACTAATTAGGATATAATTGGGGTTTGACACATTTGAAAAAACATTTGTGATGAAGTCATACACTGCTTTAAACATCCTAAATCTCTTACTGATGTCCATTCTAGTGCCTTATTCACTAAAAACCTGTCAAACTTCAGCTCCTCTCTTTGTCTTTTTCTGTTCTTCCGCCTGTTTTGACCCTAAAACACACAGTAAAACAAAACCACAGAAGAAAAGGAACACAAACACACACTCAGCTGCTTTTATGAACCTGAAACAGACACAAATTCCAAGCCACTGGTTTCACTGAACTCATCTCTCAGGGGTTAAATGTTTAACTGTTTTATCGCATTAAGTAAACCCACCCTGAACATTCATGTAGTGCTATCTGAAATATTACACAGAACAAGACAAAAAAGAGGAATAAACACACACACACGCACGCACGCACGCACACACACACACAACACACACACTGCAGTTACTAAAGCTCTGACTACAGCACTCAAACAAACATCCTTTATCTTCAGTTTTTCCGAACCAGACACAATCTGTGGTCATGAGGGACTCTGCCACGGGAAGAAAATATTTATTTCATCCTGAACGTCTGCTTTGCATCGTCCACATATGGTCAGTCAGAGGTCCACAGGCCTCGGACAGTCTTGTCTTGTTAATGTCTGTATTGTCATGAGGGAGGGACTTCCTGTTTGCTGTTAAACTGTGATTTATTGAAGCCACTGCATTTATACACGTGTATAAACATGTGATGTTTCAGAAGCAGCTGTGATGTAAATTTGAAAAGCCATTCTTAGTAAGAGTGAGTGTCGACTGACCGGTTTGAAGACTGTTTTTATGAACTGATAATAAATAATTACATAAATAAATAAATAAATCATACATTCAGAACGTTCACCACAGATACGTCAGGGGTTAAAGCGCTGGTTTCCAACCTTTTTTGGCTCGTGACCCCATTTTACCATCACACATTTCTGGCGACCCCAGACCAAAGTTCTAATACTTTTGGATTTTTCATTATAGTTTAGTTTTATTTAGTTTTTACTTTTTTTTCTCTAATTCAGTTCATTTTAATTAGTTTTTAGAGCAGGTTTGCTAGTCTTTATTAGTTTTTGTTTTTTCTAAATGCTAAGTTTTAGTTTAGTTTTAGTTTTTTCATATCTTTTATCTTTCTCGCTGTCATATTCAAATAAATCCCATAGAAGACTGCTGCTCTTTTTCCTAACTTTAGTTTCCATGTTGCCAGGTAAAGTTAGGACGAGAAGCCGACTCTAAACAACGAGTGATGAGAAGTTTCGGATCATGAAGTGTCGTATGGTGCCACTAGCTAAAATTGCTTGCGCGAAATAAATTGATTTCGTATCAGTCCGACATTGACAAGATGAAAACGAAGGGAATTTCATCCATTATTTTTATACATTTTAGTTAGTTTTTTAAGGACACAACACAGTTTCAGTTAGTTATCGTTTTTTCTTTTAATCATAGTTTTTATTTATTTCAGTTAACGAAAATGTTTTTTCAATTCTAGTTTTTGTCATTTCGTTAGTTTTCGTTAACGATAATAACCTTGCCCCAGACTTTCAAAACAGAGACATTTTTTTGCTGAAATTGATTTAATTTTCCTTGGTCAGGATATGTACAGTCAGTCCAGCTTGAATTTACAAGGCTGACAATTAAAACTGAACAAACAAGAACTGAAAATGTGAATTATGAAAGAGCTGCAGCATCTGAACCCTTAGTGGTCTGAGCCTGTTTTGGCTGTTTTTGAGTTCTTTTGATTTGGCCTTTATATACTATATAAAGAAATGTTTCCTATACCCATGTTTAGTGTCTTCTTTTTCGACACAACTTCATTTATCTCATCTGCCTATTATTTTTTCACTTTAACCTACTATAAAAACACAAAAGGACAAAAAAAATATTAAATCCAATTTGAAAAATGTATATAATTTATTGCATAAATAACACACAGATGCTTAACGAACCTTTTCAAAGACTTTAAAAGTGAATATTGGTTCCAAATATTAAGCATATAAAATCAAAATTGTAATAAATTAAAAATATACTCAAATATTTGACCTAAAAGCAGATCTTTACATAAGCGTTTTCTCCGGTTTTCTCAATCAATTACTAGAAATTTCAGGCGACCCCATTTGAATTCCAGGCGTCCCCATGTGGGGTCCTGACCCTAAGGTTGAAAAACACTGGATTAAAGGGTTAAACATTAGAGACATAACTCTGTGACACAGAATCACACCGGCCCTTTGGATAAGTGTCCATTCACCAGAGTCAGGATGTAGGAGGCGGTCGATTTTCCTCACAGGGTGTAAGAGTGTATGTGTCAAAATATGAATACAGTTTATGGGTGGTCTCAAGCCTGAACCTCATTTCACTGCAGAAAAGTCCTAATTTTGGGCTAAGTTTGGGAAGTTGGAGCCAAGTTGGAGCTGATGTGAGACACGTGAGCCTTTTCCAAACCGGCTGTGCTCCCGCCTGCAGCAGCCACCTCGTCCCTTTCAGGTTTGAAAGCTTTGGGAATGATTCATCACATTCCGTCGGTCGACCGACCGAGTCCCCACTTCACCACGATGTGACACTAAAGGCATTCGACGAAGACCGAGCCAATGGATCTGTAATGTCTGGCACCGCTCTGAGCCGGATTAATGCACATGTGCCAGCATTTGGCAAGAATTTACTGTAGTAAATGTCATTTGAAGAAAATAGTGTCACATTTAATTTACTAGTATACCCTTTTTTTTTTGTTTTTGGAATAAAACCCAATCCACGTTAGCTCCTTTGACTGTCAATGAGGACAGATAAACTCAAAGTCAAAGTTATCTTCTAAATAAAAGCACTGTTTATCAGTCGCCATTAATCCCTTGTAGGGATGCACGATTCTGGCAAAAATGTGAATCACGATTCTTCTGCTCAGAATTGAGATGATGATTCTCTGGCACGATTTTTTCACAAAATGTTTATTTCACCGCTGTCAAGGAAAATGGGTTCTTTTCCCTCTGATTCGCATCTTTCATATCACTCTGCAGTAGTTCGGTCACTTATGCAGTGTTTGCTGTGGAACTGATCTGTTGGTGTGGCTGTGTGTAATGGGGGGGGGGGGGCACTCGCATGGTTCAGCAGGGGGTGCACACACATGCGTTTCGGTCGGCGGTGGGGGGCTCTGCCGTACACGTGCACTTCAGCGGGGGACGGGGGTGCATGTGCGTGCGTTTCGGCCGGTTACCCGCACACGTGCATCAGTTTCCGTCCTATTTATACAATGGGGGTACGGGGTGGTGCGGTCTGTGCCCCTGCAGACGTGACAGTGAAACTTTCTGTTCATTTCCCCCTTCCCTCCCTCCTGTCCTGGACTATTATATATTATATGTATAATACACAACGGTGATGGGTTTTTTGTCTGAAATGTTTGGTGTGGTGCATGGATAAACCTGACCTGCAGAAACGCTGCACTTATGGTGCCAGTTGCTAAGCAACGTCAGCTGATCTGTGAAAGTTTGCAGCGCAAAGAAACTTCCCAGCAGCACAATGGAATATTTTTAATATAAAATTTTTAGAGAGGGTGAGACTTGATTCTTGGTTAAAGGCCGAGTTATCGTCACCGGCAAAGAAAAGAAAAGGAGAAGAAGAACAGCAGAAGTCAGAGAAGTGGAAATGAAAACACACTTGGATCTGGACGACAGAAAAGACCGACATGAGATGAACACTGATGGATGTGAACCTGAACTGTGCAGGAGTTCAGGTGGGGGACTCACAACTACCACTGGGGTTTTCATCCATTTCAGTCTCTTTACTGCAGATGTTCCTCCGCTGTAACTCACTCTTTCTTCACTCAACTCCAGCTGACAGCAGCAGGTCATGTGTTGTACAGATGCTTTACCATTGGTTGAGGGAAGAGGCAGCAGTTCTGTATTTGTGGGCATTTGTTTGTAATGCTGCTGTGAAATAAAATGCTTAAAAATCGTCCGTGTTTAGAAATGTGATCACATATAAGTGTGAATCGAGATCGCGATCTTTTAACGATTAATTTTGCTGCCCTAATCCCTTGTTACGCTCCACCATTTTGAAAAGTTTAGTGGTTATTTTCATCACCATTTATTCTAATATTATCCTCTGTATTTTGCATTTTTCAGTGCAAATCATGTGTTTCCCTGTATTTAATTCACTGATCATGCAGATGTTCATGAAAACCCAGATTAAAGTTGAAGGTTATTGAATCAGAAACAGAAAAATTTGAAGAAAAAGTGACTTTTTCAGCAAAGATATCAGTAAATGAATGTAAAAACAACTTTCTCCATCCACTGTCATTGATCCGACTCCATGAGTTTTACTGGTGAATCAATGTTGTAGAAGATGACGGTGTTTCCATGGTAACTACGGAGCCTCTGAACATCCAAATGGGTCATATCTATCTATCTATCTATCTATCTATCTATCTATCTATCTATCTATCTATCTATCTATCTATCTATCTATCTGTCTGTCTGTCTGTCTGTCTGTCTGTCTGTCTGTCTGTCTATCTATCTATCTATCTATCTATCTATCTATCTATCGTTCTATCGTTCTATCGTTCTATCGTTCTATCGTTCTATCTATCGTTCTATCGTTCTATCGTTCATTTAACCAGGTAAAAAAACCTCATTGAGATTAAAAATCTCTTTTTCTAGAG